>NC_090989.1:180047954-180350984 GCF_041146395.1 Eulemur rufifrons | reverse complement strand
AACTCTGTACCAGGTACTGTATATGTGTATAAGAGGCACATATAATTTCATTTACATTTCCTATAGCTAAAAAGGCAGAGCTGGGATTTATTTCCAGGCTTTCTTGCATCAGAAGCTATGAGTGTAATCACAAGGCACTTCTGACCTCACAGTTTTTATACGATCCTTCCCTGATAGCCTTGGTATTTGTGATTTTACAAAAGTGGATTTCCATTTTAAGTGGCTCAGTCCTGTGGCGGTAAAAAGAACAAGACCAACCAATTCCAATTTATTCTGACTTTCCCAAAGAAAAAGACCTGAGTGACAACATTGAAATCTCACTGAATAAGTGTTTTTTCTCTTGATGGGAAGAAAAGAGGTATTCTATGTAGATATACTTTTCCAATAGGAGTTGTATAGCAGAAAACATCAGTGAAGGACCTGTATCTCTTCTAATCACTTTTCCACCCAAGATACTGGTGTGTTTTCACCCTCAACAGCCAGTACATATTCTCTCTTTATGGGAGACTTCCCTCAAGCTGCTGTAGCCAACGTTACCATCACAAAGAGACAGCTGAAAGCACGGAATTTACATGCCTGAAGGGGCAGCCCTTAACCAGTAACTGCCTCGGTGCCAGGGTATAGATACTACAGCTCCTCTGCCCCTGGTTGTGGGACAATTCTAGATGTGACCTGTCTTCTCTCCAGAGCTTTCCTACAGGACTGAGCCAAAGTTACCTGCGGTGGAACTTTGCTTGGCACCACACTGTGGTTGACTACTTTCTCTTCCCTGCCCCACGCCCCCATTTTCTTGTGCATTCTTCCTGAGAACTCTTCTAATAAATCACTTTCAAAAAGTCATCCTGTGAGGGTCTGCTTCTTGAAAATATGATTAATTAGAATCCCCAATAGACTCTAATCATGTGCTACGTTAGTTACAATACCAACTATAAGGAACCTTTAAATGTTTCTTATGATGATATTTTTATGTAGCCGTTAGACACACATAGAAATGGAAGTCTGGAGAATTGAATATCAATGGCATATAAGACAAAAAAAAAATAATAGTTGAACCCTTGTGAGAAACCACAAGTCGTGTAACATATTTTGAGAACTTATTGTTATATAGGGCCAACATTACACCGGGATATTAGTAAAAGGCAAGAAATGCAAGAGACATGAGGCTGAACAGAGACACGAAAGACTCTCACTTAAAAAAGAAAATCCTCTAGAATTTTCTTTTCTTTTTTTTTTTTTTACCCCATTTGATTTTGGAGTGATGTCTTTGATAAACCAATTATGGAGAAGATTATAAGATTCGGTGTATAGTGTTTGGTTCTAACATAACAGCTTTCAATTTGGAAAAAGGTTACAAGATTCAGAGTCCTGGATCCTCAATTTGCAAAGGACATGTGTTTGCTTTTTTGCCTGCACTTTTGTTTTCCTTAGAAAACCCATCCTCTCTATCTTTACTCCATCTGATCTGAGTTGTGCTGACTGCACCTCTGGTATTAGGAGAGAGCACTTAATTCAGGGCTCGCCATTAGAGGGTTGTACACCACGGCCACCTTGATTGGTCAATGTAGGGACCGAGACAAACCAATCAGGGACAATGAGACTCAATTCTGGAACTGCTTTTGGAATGATTACTGAAGAAGGGATCCCTTTCCACTGAGGTTTTTTGAGACACTGGGATATAAACTTTGAACTTCAAGCAACAATTTTCCACCAAATGGAGAAAGTATCTTTGAAAGCCAAAGCTAACACAGAAGAAAGAAACTTGGAATTCTTCACACATCTAAATCAAGTCATGCCTGGTGCCAAAAATAAAATAAAACAAAAATCTCTCCTTGAACATTTCAGTTAGCCAATACATTTTCTTTTTGTCTTGAGACCATTTGAGTCATTTTCCTGTTTTTTCAACCAAAAGGGACCTGACAAATAGATTGTGAATGTAGCAGTTCAGATGCTAGCTGGGTTAGTTTCTATCCATGTGGCTGAATTATATGATATGGTAGATTCCTCCAGGATGTTATATTGTATGCTCTAGATATTTTAGAATCCTCAGAGCAATAAATAAATAAAATAAAATAAAATTTTAAAAAATGATAAAAAATTTAAAAATTAAAAAAGAAAGTCTTGTTAAGTGCATTTTGTGGCTATATTTTATGTTAATAAAAATTTTAATGGGAGAAAAATCAAGCAGTTTTATAAGATTCCATAGTTACTAATTGAATGTTGAGTTTTTTTCAATCTGTTATATCACTGCTAAACATGAATGCTACATTCCTCTTACCATTGGTAATGTAAGATATAGAGTCAGAAAGAATAAATGCAAAACACACATTATTTAAAAATATATATGTGTTTAAATCAATAGTTCTTATTTTGTCCTAGAAATTCTTAGAAAGACACTAAATGAACTGCTTTAGATTTTATACCATCTCTCTTTTCTGAAGCCATTCCAAATGGACAGTGGGTGGGAAAGGCTGAAATCAATGGAAAAAAAAGTTATTTTAGTAGTGTGCTTTAATATTTTAATTTAATTTGTCCAAGATATTCCATTGTGTGTCAATAATAATAATTATAATAAGGTTATGATAGCATAATACTATTTATGCAATATAAAGAACATGGCTCAGACTTTGCTATTTTTTGTTGCACATTTATAAACATGAATTTTCTCATTTACAGCATAGGAATTAATAATAGCACATAATTCATAGGTTTATTGTGAGGATCCAATGAGATAATTCATGTCACATGCTTAGCACACTGTCCAGCACACATTAAACAATATGTCTGAGCATTAGTGATAAAATTAATAAAATATTTTAAGATCATTATAATGTGATAATATGCATTATAATCACCATTTCAAAAGCAAAAATCCTAGTTTATAAGTATTTGTTTTCTTCTCTGTGTTAAGGGCTACATATGACTAGGCATTCAATACAAACTGATTTATCAATATTTCTTCATGGTGAGAGCGGGGATCCCTCAGATGAGATAGGGCATGCATGGCTGCGGAGGAGTTATTCTTTTCAACCCGGCAAATCATCTAGGACCATTGTGGTAAGAAGGAAAGGAATTACAGCTTCTCAAAGAGAAGTCCTGCATAAGAAGGCTGAGCATTTTTAAATAATATTAATAACCACTAATTGAGTGCTTACTATGTACCAGGCATTATAACAGATGGCTTTCCTGTGTCACCTGAGTTAAATACTTAGCTGGCAGCTGCTAACAATGCTAATTAACTTTTTGGAATGTTACTCACGTTTCGACAGGTAATTTCAACTAAATTATTACCTGCCAATTCTCCTCCACTTAGAGTTCCGGAACAGGCTAATTTATTGTGATCTATCTTCTAATTCTTTTGAGTTGCCACCCATTCAATTATAAGCACGAGTAGACTCTTCCTGCTTCTGTGCCTTCAGCGTTCTTTTTAGGCTCTATCTAGTTTGTCCATGTTGACAATACTAGTAATGCAATCAATAATGGTCACTGGCAGTTCATTTTGGTTCAAAATAAATGATCTATTTAAAATGCAAAGTCTAGATATTAATCACACAAAAAATGCCATGAAGCAAGGGGGAATTTTGAGGTGTCTTTCAAATGAAGATTACTGTTAAAAATCTCCTGGAATTGTGTCATTACCAAGTCAAAATAAACGGTGCCTTTATCATTCTAACTACAGAGATCAGCTATTTATGGTCACATTTCCCTTTCAGCTCCATTCTCCCCTCCACTCCTGCCATTCTTTTATTTTTTATTTTTTAAAGAAACTGAGCTTGGATGCAAATCTCAGTAAATAAAAACCAATTTGAAGCAATTCTCTCACTCAAAGTTTCCCCAGACCATAGCTGAGGGATTCATGGACCTTTTACTTTAAAAGGAGAATTGCAAAAGCCTTTTCTTATTTTGTTCCTAATTTTTAAATCAAGTTGGCCAAAAATGTGAGTCCTCACAGTTGTGAAATACTACTAGATGATAAAAGCAAAGTTTTTCCTTTCTTTTTTTCTTTTCCCCCACTCTGGTTTTGTGCTTCTTAAATAAGCATTGCCATCAATAAGGACTTTTACTCCATTCCATCATGTCATTATGCTTTTACGGAGGGAGCATCCTATTAATTTTATCTGAAGACAGAGAATACATTTGTTAACCATCTGGCCTAGTGCAACCTGAATTGGAAGTTAAATTAAAGCTCTCCTCACACTAGTAGGGATTGTGCTTCAATTCTATACTTGTAGCCCATAAATAGAATTTTTATTACTAATGCTATTTGAGAAGCTTATATTTCTCCCCTGGATTTCTTAAACCTCATTATCCACAGCTTAAATCCAGGCCATACTAAGTTTTTAGCTAAAGACTGGTACAGAGACCCAGTTTCTTGAGATGCTTGTATTTGGGATTATTCTTAACTTGAACTTCATTTCAGAAAATCCTGTCAGTGGCCATTTTTAATCTAAGAGACTGAAGCAGAATAACAAAACCAGCAAAGAATGCCTTTGTTGAATTTTCTGACTGTTCAGCTAGCTGCTTTTCATTTCCCCAACTTGAAATATTCATACAAAGAGCTTGGAATATAAGATTGTCCTATGGGGATACTATATGGATACATTCATGAGTTCTGTGCAAAAGCAATCTCACTGCTTTGGAAAAAGGAAAACGTTTTTTTCTGAGCTGTGTATATGCAGTCATGATTCTGTAGCAGTCAGTGCTTGCTATAGACTGAATGTTTGTGTCTCCCCAAAATTCAGAGGCGATGGTATTAAGAAATGGGCCCTTTGGAAGGTGATTAGGTCATATGAGGGCAGAGCCCTCATGAATGGGATTAGTGCCCTTATAAAATAGGTCTCTGGGAGCTTGTTTGTCTCTTCTACCATGCGAGGACAGAGCTAGATGTGCTATCTATGAACCAGAGGTGGCCCTCACCAGACACCTTGCCAGCCACTAAATCTGCCAGCACTTTGATCGCGAACTTCTCAGCCTTCAGAACTGTGAGAAATAAACTTTCCGTTGTTTACCAGCCACCTAATCTATTGTATATTGTTATGGCAGCCCAAAAGGACTAAGACAGTGGCTGTGTCAGCCTTCTCTTGGGGAGGAAAGCTTATGGAGTGCGTGTATTAGCCTGGTATTTGACACCGCAGTTGCCATGGCCAATTGAAAAGCCACAGACAGTTTGATCATAATAGCAACAGAATGACACCTGCACTTAGACTAAAAGGACAAAGGTAAATTTTATATGACACAGTATAAGTTACCTAACCTCTCAGAGCTTAAGTTTTCTCTTTACATTAACTAGAGATAACAATAGATGTATAAGTAGAGCAAATGAGGAAATATCAGTGAGAGGACATTCTGAAATATAAAGTTTGAACCACACATAAGACTTACTAAATTGCCTTACTATCAAGATTACCAATGAAGACAAGAAGGGACCATTGTCCAAACATTCTCTTAGAATTGTATTGCCAATTTCCACTCCTTTTAATGTAAATAAAATAAGCCCTAATTTCCATATGAAATATAAACCGAAGTCCATTATTTTAAGATGTGGTAGAGTTGAAAATGATATTGCATTTATCAGTTAATTAACAGCTCATTCCTAATCTTTTATTTCTAATTAATAGGAACTCTAGATAAATACCTCTGCTGCTCTTAGGAGAGAAAATGATAATTTGGTCAGGGTAAGTGGGATTCCCAAGGCTTGTGCTATCTTGAATTTATTTGGCTTGGCTTTATCTCAGTTTATAATCATGAAATTTCATATAAAGAAGTAAATGAGACATTGAATATTGTATATTAATATTTAACCATTCTATTATTATTGTATGTAAGAATTATTGAGCACATATTATATGCCAGGTACTGTGCTAAGTGCTTCATGTAAACCATACAATAACACTATGAAAGCCATGACTATGGTTGTTAAAATTTTGTAGATGAACAGACTGGAACTAGGATAGTTTGAGTTACATGCCCAACATCACACAGTAAATTAAAAAAAAAAATAGTAATTTGAGCCAAAATCTGTCTTTCCATAGAGTCTGAGCTGTAAACCACTATGCTTCACTATCCCTCTTTGAATTAACCAGCTACAACATGATAGCAAACCTTATTAGAGTGCATTATATGTGCTTAGCAGTAATTTTTTCACCTAATGAACTAATGTGTTTTGCAACCAGTAGATAGACATGTTTTTTGTACAGGATCCAAACAGTGAAATGATGGAGTATTTTTTTATCATTATAATTTCAAACATAATGAGATTCCTCCAAATTCCAGTAAAGGCTTAGAGATCAGCTCCACGGTTAGTTGGAAAATAGGAAACAAGTAACTTTTTCTTTTCCCCTAGCTCAGTTCCAACTTTGATTTAAAATATTTCTCTTCTGTAGCTGCCAATTATTTAAGTAAGAATTGTGGGTCTCCTGAGAGAGGTGGTGATAGACTGGGATGGAAAGGATGAAAAGTTGCTTCCAGAAGAATATATATTCTTCTTGAATGATTTTTTTAGAGCCTTTAAATTAGCTTCATTTTGGAAACAACACCGTAAAAATCCAATTTCTGCTTTTTGGAAAAAAAATGGAAGAGAATGACATTAGATTGTGAGTACACCTTTAAGATCAGAAGAGGCTCACATGTAGGATGGGTTCCTGATCTTTGAATGTGGTGTCTGCAGTCATTCTTGAGGAGTCTAGAAAGATATTTTAGAAACCTTAGGATTTTATACAGTGTTCCCTTTAATAATAATTTTAATTTTCTAAATGCATACTGTGGAAATTTATATGAAAATAGAAAAAATATAGCCACAAGAATATTCATTACATCATTATTCATTACAACCAAAAAATTAAAAAAATGGAAACAAAACAGAAGAAAACTAAATGTCCAACAGTAGGAGGTTAACTGAATATATATATTGGCAAACCTTAGTCATTACAAATGAGGGTGCAGAAAAATGTTTAATGACCCACAGATATGTTCACAGTATATTTTTAAGAATATTAAAAATTATTTTATAAAAAATTATGCAGAGTATTATGCCAATTGTATTAAAAATAGAATAAAGACTGGAAGCATGTATGTGTATCAAAATATTGAGAGCAGTTATCCTCTGGGGGAGAAATTAAGTGTAAAGCTAATTTCATTTTTTTCTTTTTTCTTTTTTCTTGCTTGCCTATATGTTTAGAATTTTCTTAAATGAGTATGTCTGACTTTTGCGATAATATAAAAAACAACCTTACTAAGTACTTGCTTTGTTCTGTTTTGTTTTAAGCAAAGGTTAATGGAACTCTTTCAAGTCTCCTTCTTGTTTCTGTGTCTGCCTTGAGAGCGTTCATTTCAAATTCATTTCTAGAACTCTGGTTCCTGGCTCATTTTTGCTCTATAAAAAGAACTTTATGCCTTATAATACAGGACAGATATTTCTTTTCCAGTTTGATTTTGCTCCATGTATTGGTTGTGGGTGACCATGTGCACACTCCCTAGCTTTCAGCGTTGGTCTATTCCCTGGTTTCAAACTTTTTCCTCTTATCTTTCTTGAACATTTGTTCTACTTCTCATGTGAGAAGAATTCAGTCGAAAAGTGTTTGTAATTGAAAAGAGAAAACTAACAGAGGAAATCAATGAAACCAAAAGTTGGTTCTTTGAAAAGATCAATAAAATCAATAAATCTCTAGCCCGGCTAACCAAGGATAAAAGAAAGACACAAAGGACAAATATCACTAATGATTACATGTACATTAAAAAGATAAATTAGATAAAATGGACCAATTCCTTAAAAGATACAAATTACCAAAATACTGAAAAGAAGAAATAGATAATCTTAACAGACCTATAACTATTAAAGAAAATGAATCAATAATCAGTAATCTTCTGGAATAGAATACACCAGGCCAGGTGGTTTCAGTGGTAACTCTTTAGGCACATAAGGAAGAAATATACGAGGCACTGTTATAGCCAAGAGCAGCCTAAGGAGACAAGAAAAGCCCATGTAATGTGGTATCCTGTGTAGAACCTTGGAATAGAGGAAGGGAATTAAGGAAAAATCAAGGAAATTTGAATAATGTATGGTATTTAGTTAATAAGAATACTACATCAATATTGGTTGATTAATTATAAAAAGGTGTCACGATAATGTAAGATGTTAACAACGGGGGAAACAGTGTGAGGGATTTTATGGGCTCTCTCTGTACTATCTGCTCAATATTTCTGTTAAAACTATTATTTAAAAATCTATTAGTTAAAAAAAATTGTGAAAGGAGGAAAAAAAAAAGAATTTCCCATTTCTCAGAGATTAAAAAAAAAAAAAAAAGCCCTTAAGTAATAGCCGAAAATTAGCTCTACTAAAAGAATTGAGAGTGACCCTCTCCAATCTCAATTTAACAAAGGGCAGCCTAGGAAAAAGATAATCAGTGAAGCTTCCAAAATAAGGATCCCTGAATCTTCCTTCATTGACAGTCTAGAAGGTGCAATGGAGCATTGTTACATCAATCCTATTTTCATTAGAATGCCATCTCCCCAGGTTCTCTACAGAAGCTTGTTTGTTTCCCCAGGGCCTAGTGCCTGTTCCTTGGAGAATCTTTCCTGACTAACTAAATGAAGAAATGAAGGAATTAATGAATGAATCAGGTATTCAATACATATTTACTGAGTTAATAAATAATTGGTACACAATTCACCAAGTGAGTGAATGAGGGAATGTCAATAATCCTTAGACAGATTAAACATGGAAATTTAAAGTGAGAAATCCATTAATCTGGGAATGTTCCTGAAGATTATATTATCACAAAAGTATAATACAGAAACAATTTCCTTCTCTCATATAGTGTTTTTGTTTTTACCTCCTCGTCCCAAGCAACTTTCATGATTCCTAGGACTCATAAAATAGTTACTATTTATTGATTGCCTACTGTGGGCCAGGAACTCTATATATCTATCTATTGATCCAATCTATTTATTTTTGCTTTCATTATACACATAAGAAAACTGACCAAAGTCTCCCAGCTCTTGACAAGGGAAGTTAGGACTTAAACCCTGATCTTTTTGAATTCAAGGTCCATACACTTCAGAACAACATGTTGCCTTCGAATGCTGGTAAATCCACTAGCAAATTATTCATTGCTAGGGTGAGCGCTTGTGTATGTGAGTATTTGCTGTGAGTTAATGTTGTTTTTCAATTTCTGAATGATAGGCTTAAAGATTTGTTAGTTGTCAGATTCGTCAGTATAGCCTTTACCTTATTATTTTATGCCAAGCAATTTGATGTCACATTAAAATGCAAGACCATTAGCAAAAACCTGAAGATTAGGTTTCAGTACACATCCTGGGACAAATGGGACAAACTACGCTTAGGAGGATATTCTGGTTTCTGTCCATTCAATTCATTGAGGGGGAACAAAGAGCAAACTACTTATTAGACATCCAGATTAGAAATTATTATGATATCAGACAGATTTATTTAAAAAAACAATATAATTGTTAAAGGCCTGAAAAATCTCATTGTACCTAGCTGGATTTAAAAATGTTACTGTCATCCTGAATGACTTAAGAAACCTTTCTGCAGTGTAATCTGCAATGATGTCCACATGGGTAAGAAGAAAAGCAAACATTACAAAAAATAGCTCCTCTGCAATCTGAAGGTTCTGGAACACCTAAAAACATCATGGTGAGACTTCAAATTCATTGCTTGACATTAATAGGCAAGCTGGGTATCTTTTGCTTCATAAATTAGAAAAAAGTAAATAAGATATACATGTAGACATAAATATAGTCCTCTGTGTGAAGGCTCCAGAACACACAGGAACATTCAGTGCTGCTACTAATTTTATTTACATTCCAAAGCACTGGCAGCAAAGTTACTAAATTAAGATTTAAAAAAAATAATAATATCTTTGGTTGTTTACAAAAGCAATAGAATAGAGTTATGGGGGAACATCAGTTTAATTTCTTCACTCAGAGCAAAGGCTCATATTTTTTTCAAAGGTGACAAACAGATCTATTAGTCAATCATACTACATTTGCATAGCACCTATAAGAGAGCTTCTCAGGGTATTTCACAATACAATTAATTTGCAGCTTTGATAATTAAGAGTCTGCCATATTAAACAAATGAGACAAAGCTGAGAGTTAAAAGCTGTAATCATGTCAGCTCTGAAACTCCAACATAAAGTGAGTTACATATCTGCAAAGTCATAGCAGTTAAAGTTCAGGCAGGTATTTGAAGCTTTGTCTTATTTATTCTACACTCATATTACCCTACAGAGGTTTAACGTGGTTGGATTCTATGAGTAAACACTTCACCCAGCCTTCCCTAGATTTCACCTTCTATACACCTTGCCTGGATGATTGCAGCAGCCTCCTGTGTTAGTTGCTGTGACTGAAACTATATTTTCAGGGCTCTCCCTCATCACCTATACCAGATTTTTAGAAATGGTCAACATTGCCTTCATCACATTTAAATCAATGGGGTGTATATGCCTCATTAGTCCTGATCGATTTTTGAAAACACTTATTTCTTGTCATTAAAACATAGCTTACATTTTTAAAAGTTTATATTTTATGACTTTTTAAAACTTTCAATGTATAAAATTAAAACTGAAATATTAGTAATTACAGATAACATAAATGGGAAATATATCCATAATTCCACTCCCCTGATAAAGTATTTTTTAACATTTTGCTGAAAATTTTCAAGCCTTTTTCTAGTAAAATATTTACATAATTGATGGTCATACTGTATCTGCACACTGATAATTAAGTCATCTACTGGAAAGGTAATTCAATGTAAATATCAAAGTGTTACGGGCATGAACTTTGAAGTCAGAATCAGTGAGATATAGATTTGAATACTAGATCTGCAACTGTTGTTGGTCAAGTCATTTAATTTTTCTAAACCTCACTATATTTACCTTTATAATTAGCGTTAAAAATAAGAAACTCGGTAAATATATGAAAAAAAAGTCATTATTTCTAGTAATTGAACAATTGGCAGCACAAAATTGTGATCCCTATAGAGGGGAAATAAATGAAGTAAACCTCTGGTAGCCTTGATTTTCTGTGTAGAGGCACTTTCTAGATCAGGGAGTAGGGAGAGGAGACATAAATAGTATGGTATAGTTTCAATGAGCAAAGGAAACAAACATCAGAATTTGGGGAGACTGAAGTGGCTGGAATCCCAGAGTAGAGTATTAGAAAGGATGGCATTGCTAAAAGAATGTGCTCCAGAGATCTGCATAGGAATGTCACATAAGACTGGGCAAAGAAAAAAATTCAGAGCTCAGACAGGACTTAGAAGACATTTAGGCTCCTCCATGCCAGAGAAGGACTTGCTGAACATTTGGGGCATTCAGTAAGGAGACTCATCTTAGTAATAACCTACCCTTAAAGTGAACTCTGTGTCTCCTCTAAGAAAGCTTAATCATATACCACAGAAAAATCAAGAGAATTCATAGTAGCTTAATAACTGCCTATCACAATAAAGTCCAATAATCTTTATATAAATATACCACAATCCAGCATTCAACAACATAACATTCTGGATGTCTATTATCCAATTTTAAATTACTAGATATCCAAACAAGCAAATAATGAGAATAAGACTAGGAGAAAAAGCAGTCAATAGAAACACACCCATAAATGACAGAGATAATAGAATTAACAAGCAAGGACTTTCTTACCCACTACAGGTAGGGGTCCTGAATAATAGCAGGAAATTACAGCTGAAATAGCTGCAAGCCTTAGGCTCTATTTAAGAAAGAATCTTTTTGCTTAAGATTACTTTGGCTATTTGGGTTCTTTTCTGGTTCCAAATGAAGCATAGACTTATTTTTTATAGATCTGTGAAATAGGACATTGGTATTTTGGTGGGGATTGCATTGAACCTGTAAATCACTTTGGGCAGTATGGACATTTTAACAACATTGATTCTACTGATCCATGAGAATGATATGTTTTTCCATTTGTTTGGATCATCTGTGAGGATTTCTTTCCTCAGTGACTTGTAGTTCTCCTTGTAGAGATCTTTCATCTCCATGGTTAAGTGTAGAGATATTTCATCTCCATGGTTAAGTATATTCCTATATTCCTATATTTTGTTTTCTTTGTAGTTATTGTGAATGGTATTGAGGTTTTCATTGGACTCTCAGCTTGACTGTGATTAGTATATAGAAATGCTACTGATTTTGTAACCTGAGACTTTGATGAATTTATTTATCAATTCTAGGAATCTTTTGGTGGAGTCTTTAGGGTTTTCTGGATATAAGATCATATCATCAGTGAAAAGGGATAATTTGACCTCCTGTTTCCCAATTTGGATACCCTTTATTTCTTTCTCTTGCCTGATTGATCTGGGTAGAATTTTCAGCACCATGTTGAAAAAAAGTGGTGGCAGTGGGCACTCTTGTCTGTTCCAGTGCTTAGGGGGAATGCTTTCAACTTTTCCCCATGCAATATGATGTTGGCTATGGGTTTGTCATATATGGCTTTTATTATTTTGACATATGTTCCTTCTATGCCTAGCTTGTGGGAGGTTTTTACCATGAAATGTACTATTTTGTCAAATGCTTTTTCTGCATTTATTGAGATGATCATATGGTCTTTGTTTTTGCTTCTGTTTATGTGGTGAGTCACATTTAATGATTTACATAGGGTGAACTATCCTCCCATTCCTGGGATTAAGCCCACTTGGTCATGGTGGATTATTGTTTTGATGTGCTGTTAAATTTGGTTTGCTAGTGTTTTATTGAGGATTTTTCCATCTATATTCATAAGGAATATGGGTCTATGACTTCAAA
This sequence comes from Eulemur rufifrons, assembly GCF_041146395.1. Lineage (NCBI taxonomy): Eukaryota > Metazoa > Chordata > Mammalia > Primates > Lemuridae > Eulemur > Eulemur rufifrons. The sequence continues at coordinate 180,338,205 of NC_090989.1, read as the reverse complement.
CTCTACTACAGGGCTATAGTAACCAAAACAGCATGGTATTAGCACAAAAATAGAGACATAGGCCACTGGAACAGAACCCAGATATAAAATCATCCTCACACAGCCAACTGATCTTTGACAAAGCAGACAACAACATAAACTGGGGAAGAGAAGCTCTATTCAATAAATGCCGCTGGGAAAATTGGATAGCCACATGAAGAATAATAAAATGGGATCCATATCTCTCACCACTGACAAAAATTAATTCAAGATGGACAAAAGACTTAAATGTAAGGATGAAACCATAAAAATTCTAGAAGAAAAGGCAGGGAATACTCTTCTAGACATCAGCCTAGGCAAAGAATTTATGAAGAAGACCCCAGTGGCAAATTATAGCAACAACAAATATAAATAAATAGGGATTGATAAAATTAAAAAGCTTCTGCACAGCTAAGTAAATAATCAACAGAGCAAATAGACAACCCACAGAATGGGAGAGTATATTTGCAAACTATACATCTGATAATCCACAAAGAACTCAAATAAGCAAGAAAAAACCAAACAACCCCATTAAAAACTGGGCAAAAGACATGAACAGAAGCTTTTCAAAAGAAGATAGACAAGTGGCCAATAAACATATGAAAAAATGCTCAATGTCACCAATCATTGGGGAAATGCAAATTAAAACCACAATGAGATATCACCTTACTCCTGTTAGAATAGCTTTTATTAAAAATTCCAAAAATGATAGATGCTTGTGTGGATGCAGAGAGAAAGGAATGCTTATATACTGTTGGTGAGACTGCAAATTAATATAACCTCTGTGGAAAACAGTATGGAGATTCCTCAAAGAACCAAAAGTAGACCTACCATTTGATCCAACAATCATACTAGTGAGTATCAATCCAAAGAAAAAGAAGTCTTTTTATCAAAAAGACACCTGAAATCCAATGTTTATTGTAACACAATTCACAATTGCAAAATGTGGCATCAAGTGCCCATCAATTCATGAGTGTATTAACAAAATGTGGCATATTTATACCATGGAGTATTACTCAGCCATAAAAAGGATGACTTAATGCCTTTTGCAACAATTTGGGTGGAAATGGAGACTACTATACTAAATGAAGTATCTAAATAATGGAAAAGCAAACACCACATGTACTTGCTATTAAATTGGAACTAACTGACAAACACACATGTGCACAGAGGAAAGTTAAACTCAGTGGAAATCAAGCAGGGGGAAATGGGGAGGAGAGGAGGGGCAAAACCTACCTAACAGGTACAATGAACACTATTTGGGTGATGGGCACACTTATAGCCCTGACTCAATCATTACAAAAATGATCCATGTAACCAATAATATTTGTACCCCCTTAATATTTTGAAATTAAAAAAAAAAATGAATCTCTAGGGAAACTCAAGGCAGCAGTGGAGATGAAAACAAGAAAACTAGATGAAATTTTTAGCCTCTGATGCCACAGCTGAAGCAAGAAGTAATAACAGCCTAACTCCTACCCAGATAAGCATAAACCCTTATACTAAAAGTCCAGTTACTTCCATTTCTTTTGATACATCATGTCTAGGATTCAACAAAAAATGATAAAGCATGGTAAGAAAATGCAGTCCAAAGAGACAAAACAACCTTCAGAACCAGACTCAAATATAGCAATGGTTTTGGGATTATCAGACTGGGAATTTAAAATTAAATTAATGATCAGATTTAGTATAATTATTATCAGGCATAGTAATTTTAAATTACTATGATTAATATGCTAAGGCTCTAATAATAAATGGACAACATCTAGGACCAGATGAATAATGTAAGCACATGGAAGAAAACTCTAAGAAAGGATCAAAAGTAAATGCCAGAAATAAAATACATTGTAAAACTAATGAGGAATGCCTTTGATGAGCTTACCAGTGGACTGACATGGCCAAGGAAAGAATAAGTGAATCACAAGCAGTATCAATAGAACTTTCCAAATTGAAATCCAACGAGGAAAAAGAATTAAAAAGAAACCAACATAACAAATTATCCAAGAATTGCCCCCAAGAGGGGGCAATTACAAATGGTGTAAAAGATATGTAATGGAAATACTAGAAGGAAAAGAAAGAAAGAAAACAAACCAACAAACAAAAATATTTGAAATGATAATGGCTAAACATGTTCCAAAATTAATGATGGACAGCAAACCATCGATTCAGGAAGTGCAGAGAAAATCAAGCAAGATAAATAAACACCAAAATAATCTACATCTTCAAGAGAAGGAATATTCCTAGGATAAAGGGGTATATTTCCTAGTTATGTGAGAATATATACACATGGTACATTCCACAAACGTTTAATGAAAACCAATATGTATAATATTTCAGGAAGTCTCTTAGGTTCCTGAACATTCCTAAAAATGCAAAATTTAGTAAGATTAAGATCTGGTGCTGAACCTGGTCCTTCTATTTTTCCTTTTGTCTCCCTTCTAGCTATCTATACACCTAATGATTTCTTCCCTCCCTCTTTTTTCTCTCTCTCTCCTCTATTTATTAAAATATTTTAATCCTAGTATAATGAATATATAGTATATAGCTTAAAGAGTAGTCAATAATTGGTCAGCAAATGTAACAAAAAAAAATCTTTGATTTCATTCCTCCCTAAATCAATTAGCTTTTCTCAGTTTTGAATTTGTGGATCTTCTTACAGAAGAGAGAAGTACCTCACAAAGTGGACACGAAGATTTAGATGGATACAAAGAAGTTGCCACATTTGGGGAAAAAAAGACTAAAACCAAGTGCTATGCAGCAGTACTTTTATGAAGAGGTGTTAAGGAATATGATTTATAATAAATATTCAATAGAGTTCATAAAAGCACTTGGCAATAAATCTACAAATATAGATGTGTAATTTTAAAGGTAAGAAGTTTGATTTTGTTACTTTCAGATTGTAATTGTGTCTATAACATAGTTAATTTTCTAGCCAGTGTGTTGCTTTTTATGTTTGTTAATTTTAAAAATTTAGAAGATGATATAGTATTTGGTAAATGTCAAAATTTATAATGGACTAAAAAGCATTTTCAGTATGTTTGCAATGTGTCAAATACAATGTAATTGGTTTTCTGAAAACTATTGGCAAGTATATATAAAATTCTTTTTTGTATAGCTCACATTTGCATGTTTCCCAAGATATACAAAGTATTTTCACACATAGTTTGTTCTTTTGAACAAGTGAGAAATGTTTCTACGCTCCAATTATGCAAAATTGGAAGTTTCTTGTATAAGGCATTTTAACACTACCACTTTGACCTAGTGGATTCTTCAGACTTTCCATTTTAACCCCAAGATATTTCAATTCTATATTAATGTCTTAAAATTTAAAAAACATAATATCAGCATTGATTAATTTTGTCAGATAAAATTTTATGGAATATACTCCATATAATCAATTAGTTTCTTGACAATTTTCTATGAAGTTCAGTTCAGTAATTTTCTTCATTTTTCCAATCTCATTTAATATTATTGTATGTGCAGCAGTTCTTTTCTGTGAAACGTAACAAAATAACAAACAAACATGGTTTATCCCCAGGGCTTTTTTGGTGCATACACAAAAGATTTTCCATTTTGAGAGGTTTTTTTGTTTTGTTTTGTTTTGTTTTTAACTATTGTCTTTTCAAGTCAAACTTTCCTAGGTTAATTATTGCTAGTTCAAATTTTATCAAGAAGTTTAGGTACGCCAGTAGGGTGTTTTTTTTTTTTTTTTTTTTTTTTTTTTGTTTCTTTGTTTTTGCTTTTATTTTTGTTTTGAGACAAGAGTCTACTTCTGTCAGCCTGGGTAGAGTGAGATGGCATCATCATAGCTTGCTGCAGCCTCAAATTCCAGGGTTCAAGCAATCCTCCTGCCTCAGCCTCCTGAGTAGCTGGACTACAGGCACTCACCAGAACCCCTGGTTAATTTTTCCATTTTTAATAGATACTGGGGTTTCATTCTTGCTCAGACAAACTCCTGAGCTCAAGCAAATCTCCCGCCTCTACCTCCCAGAGTGCCAGTATTACAGGCGTGAGCCACTGCACTCAGCCTTTTTTTAAGCCTGAAAGGAAGTTTATTGAGGAAGGAGAAGATAGGATTACAGAGCAAGATCAAGATATGTTAACAGGTTTACAGAGTAAGAGCAAGATAACATTTGGCACAGAATGACAAATGGACTCCTCTGTCATAAGAAAAGGGCCCCATATATTTTTAAGATTATGCATTTTACCTTGTACAATTAAGGTGGTTGTCAATTTTTAATGTATTGATTGTTTCTATCATCATGGGGTTAATAAAAAATGAGTGATTTTTATTTTCTAATTTCTGAATTACTCCATATACCTCATATATTCCAAGGCTTCACTTGTCCTGACTGGAATGTTAGTTCACTTCTTCAACATATTTCCAATGAATTCTTTTAGCATATACCCACGACAGGATCAAAATGGTGACGCCAAATGGAGAACTCTAAGTCAACGTTTCCTGCCTCTGCCTTTTTCCTTTCTTCCATCCCTCAATTTCATAGCAGGCTGGGCTGAAAATGGATGTGGATCTTTAGCAACATTATAAGTGGAAGAAATATGATCTTCAAAATGCGGGCTAAGTTATTATTTATCACCCCTATCACCTATCTGCTTAAATGTGTGTGTGTGTGTGTGTGTGTGTGTGTGTGGAAAGAGAGAAAGAGAGAGAGAAAGGGAATGTGGAAAAGCTTTTCCACGTGATCAATTCATGTAAAGGGCCCATGTACTACTCTTTTAACTTTTCTATATGTTTAAATAATACAGAAATAAATAAAATGAAGAGCAAATTCAAAAACAATATTGATCATGTTGTCTCTCTTTATGTTCCTTTTTCTAAACTCTAAATCTGACCCTGATTGCTATTTTCTCTCTTTTGTACTCTCAGCAACCCTGAGGCAGAGAGAAGAGGACTGGGCTGGGGAGAGATGAGAATTTACTGACTCTTTGAGATACCTATTTTAGCTTGAACATCCCTACTAACTCAAACACTGGTTATACAAAGTAGAATAGAATTTGCATTTTGGGTTCAGAATAATTCAATGAACATTTGCAGCCTAAATGCCAAGTCTGATGCTAAATGTTTTATTTGTATTATCCATTCTAATCTTCACAAAAAATATCCAAGGCAAGTATCACTATAACTCCTTTTAGATGAGAATATGTAAATATTCATAGAGTTTATAAGCAAGTTTGCTAACAGTAAAATAACTCTTGAGAAAACTGGGAATTGCATCTACCTCCAATTTCGAAAGCAATTATCTTGCCATTTACTCAGAAGTTCCTAAATTCAAAATTTAAAATCAAATGAGCCAAGGTTTAAATTGTCCATTGTCCTCTTCCCCCTCTTCTTGTTCTTTTCTTTTTTTTTTTTTTTTTTTTTTGTAGAGATAGGGTCTCACTATGTTGCCCAGATGGTCTTAAACTCCTAGGTTTAAGTGATCCTCCCACCTTAGCCTCCCAAAGTGCTGGGATTACAGGTATGAGTCACCATACCCAGCCCCTCCTTCTCTTAATAGAAGCATGAAATTGAACAGGTTACTTATCTAATCTGAGCCTCAGTTTCTCATATAGAATGAAAATATGACTTGCTCTGAAAGATTATGAGAATTACATACATCATATCATAAATGCTTAGTTATAGGTGCTTAGCAAATAAATTATTTTCATTAGGTTCTTGAGAACTAGACTCAGTAATTTTCAGTTATTTTTATTATATAAGAACATTTTTTATTTCAGGAATCCATATTTTCTGATGCCAAGTATGATGGAATAAGTTATCAATATTCTTTTCAGATACTAACTTTCACTGATTTTCTTTAAAAAATAATCATCATATTTTCAAAGCATTTTGCTGACATTTTATGTTATTTTTGTAAGCCTTAATTGAAAGCTTGAAAATGGTGAAATTTTATCACATCTTAAATGGCAGACAAATAAAAACTGATTTGAAGCCAAATTTGTCACTTTCTTAAGAATCATTTAATCAATCAATAATTATTTATTGAACAAATACTATGAGATCAGTACCATATGAAAATATAGTCTGAAATTCATGAGAAATTAATAAATTCAAAGATACACAAAATTTTATCTATAGGAAGGAAACTAAAAGATTTAGTAACTAGTATTATTTGGATTGCTGAGTATATTTAGTTAATAAAAAGACTGAGACTTTTAAGGATGTTTTCCAGACTTTTGAGAATAAATCACTGTTTCTAAATGTGATGGCCATCTTTGCAACAGGCTTTGGATTTAGGGGTAAGCCCTCAGAACTCATAGCAAGAGTCAAGTCTTTTATTACTCAAAGTATGTTCTGCGGACCTATATTCCAAACCTGTCCCTGATAAACCTTTATCTGAGTAAAACAAAATGCTTCCACTACTAGGGAAGGTTGGGCTCAATTCTAATCTTCCATCATGAACAACGGACTTTAATTAGTCTTTCTTTGGAAATGAGCAGTGCTGGTTTTTCACTTATCAGTACTGTTGATTAATTAAGCAAGGTGACACTCCAGGTAATGTACTTTTGAAAATGTGGGACCAGATGGAGTGAAGGGTATGTCGAAGGTTTAATGACTCGCCCACCATCTTATACAAGTGCACTTATTTCCTTACAATGTGCTGCTTAAATGGGTCTCATTATGCTCAAACTAGAGGAAATATCAGCACATTTGGGGAAGAATTACAGCCCCAGTCATTTTCAGAGTATTAGACATGTTTGTTTAAATTCCAATCAGAAAGTTCCACCACTGCCCAGCATTTGAAATCTATTTGGTAATTTACCTTAGAGCAATGTTTGAATAACAAAAAGATTTCTTTTAAAAAAAAAAAAAATGAAAGCAACCAGGAAAAAAACAAAACAACAAAAAAACCTTACTTTCCAAGGGCAAAGCATTCCAGTTTTACAGATGAATCCTTTGCGGCTTGTATAGTTTCAGGAAAACGCACTTCAATCTTTGGTTCATATTCCCCCATCACACCTGTTAAATATCAAAAGAGCTAGCAGCATTTCTGGAGAATAGAAGTTGTCTATGAAGTAAATGCTTCATTAACCAAAATCTGATTATTTGGTCTTAATGAGAATTAGTGTTTCCAGTTAAGAACTGGATACGTAAAGATTCTAAAATGCTTCTGAGTTTTCAAAAAAGATCCTTCCCTAATGTATTAAGATCTATCTCCCCTTCACGGAACTCCTGGGGCCGGATCTGACCAGGAATAAGGAATTTTTCAGTTAACACTATAAAAAGTCCGAGGCAGCACCACTTAGTCCAAATTGTCAGTATTTCCGTAGCAAAACATATGAAATAATCACACTAATTGAAATAAAGACATAAATGCTCGTATGTTAGTACAATAAGGTTTTACTGCTAAATAAATTTTCTGTACACCTATAAAAATTTTTTGCTTTTACCATTTTAAAATTTCCAACCCAAGGAATTGTGAATACGAGCTAAGAATAAGACAGTGGTCTAATGTATTGTAAATAGACTACCTACCAGAGAAGTTGTAACAAACAGAAATATATCTGTAGGTTATACTCATTAACTTAATTAACTTTATCAGTGACAACCTGAGATTCTTAAAAACTTTGACCATTTTTTATTTTTATACCAAACACCAGAATAATACATTCCTAAAATAAGTGGATTATTGATGGCCAGTCTAACTGCAGAAAATGTCAACATTACAAAATATATATATAAAATAAAATACCTCATTTTTAAGACCTTGATCATTATAAACATTCAAAAAGGTTATGGTTAAGAAGGTAGAGTACTATTTCATGTAACTAAATTGATTTTTTTTTAACTCTCCTGACGTGATATTTCTTACATGCCCACTTTTAGAAGAGGTTTGATTTTTCTTTATATTACATATAGTGCTTCTGGTCTATTTTTATCATGTTGAAGGGATTAGAGGGAATAGAAGAAGGAAGGAATTAAGAAGGGGAGAAGCAGAAACTAAGAGTAGAAAGAAAAAAAAAAGGGGGAAATATGGCAGAATCTCCATGCATATTGCTGGCTTATCAGCTTGTCCAGTCATGAATAGAGTACTCTTAGTCACTGAAGGGGAGAAATTGGATTTATGCATAGATCTAATGGTTGCTGAAATCTGAATTAAGCCCTTGCAAATATATTTGGGTGGTTAGTGATTATAAAAGCTCTGTCATAAGAACTTCCTCTATGGAGCTGGTTCCATAATTTTGTTAGCCGTTATTAGCATTACATTCTTGCTTTTCTTAAACTCTTCAGGGCGGAGGGAAACTCCATGAGGTATTGCATTTCAAGTCCAGAAACTGATCATAAAATGCACCAACAGATTTTTCTATCTTTACATATCCCACTGTGAACATTTAATTAAAGAATCAACTAGAGGATTTTTTCCACTTCAATGACTCCCTTAGACTGTCTAGCTCTCTAAATCTTGCGCCAGCTATGACTTGACTAAGCTAAAAAACTCATCAGAGACCAGTCTGAAATATGTTCCTTAGAGGAATATAATTAGTATGAATCTTGTGTTTCATTCTTCTTTGGAATGCTTATAATTAATGTTGCCTTGCTTTGCTTTCCTTGGGTATGAACTTATTTTCCCATTTTGCCAGCCACATGAATAAAGGGTGAACATAAAAGGCAAATAGGGAAAAAGGGAGCATTACTAAGAAGCTGCAAACATCTGTTCTTTAAAAATATATGGATTCACTTATATAAATTTTGCAGCACCCATACGTGCACACATACACACACGCCAACTCCCCCAAACAAACATCATTTTTTATAAAATAGTCTTTAAGTAAAGAAAAGACAAGCTGTCACAATGCCAGAAAGGAGATGGCAAGGTACACCCAGAATCATGTATACTGCACCATGTGGGTGAATTAGAGAATTTTCTATTATATTTTTGATAATATCTGGTTTTTATCATATGTATGAATTGAACCTAAACTCATAGATGATGTGGCTCCACTGAATAAGAAGGAAGCAGAAAACTTTGCAGATTTCCCCAGGCTTTAAGAGCCGCGGAAAAAGTATATTCCCAACATAACTTGTTATCTTACCATCAGTGCGCTGCACTAATGGAGTGGGTGGTCCTTGAACACTTCTCTGGGCCTCCTTGTTTGTTATGAAGCAAGTGTAGTTGCCCACGTCTGATGGTTCTACTTTGGCAATGTACAAATTTCCTGTCTTTTGAGATACAAACCGCCTGTTGTCCTCTTGGACATATAAACGGTTGTCATTGAAGATCCATGCATAAGATAAATCTGAAAAACAGAAAAAAAAAAAAACCATATTGTTTTTACTTCCTTCATTCTTATCTGAGAATTCCACTTCCTAGTTCTTCATATTTAGGATAAAACTGTGCCCCTATTTGCTCAGTTTCTAGCTGATGTCCTGTTATAATTGTAATATTCCCTTATATTTAAATATATCCCAGTTTGGATGATAAATTATATGGTCACCCTGCCCATCATTGACGTTTTTGGATTGAGGATATGATGATAGGATATGAAGGGGATAAGTGAATGGGTTTGTTAAGAAAAGCTCTAAGATACATAAAATATTACAGCCTTAAAATGCACACTGAATTATTTTAGCAATGCTCATTTTGAAGCAGTATTTCTCAATGTGTTGTCAGAAGGATTAAACATACTTACCTACTTGATGAGTGCGATGCGCACTGCCTGGAGAATAGACACGCTTGAAGTTCTGACTGGGGGGGATAGGGGTGGGGGAAGGGGATGGGTGCATACCTACAAGATGAGTGCAATGTGCACTGTCTAGGGAATGGACACAATTGAAGCTCAGACTCTGGGGGATGGGGAGGCATGGGTAATATATATAACCTGAACTTTTGTACCCCCATAATGAGCTGAAATAAAAAAATAAAAAAAAAATTAACTTAAAAATTTAAGTTCAAAGACTCTAACACAGAGCTTCTAACTGAAGCTCAGACTCGGGGGGATGGGGAGGCATGGGTAATATATATAACCTGAACTTTTGTACCCCCATAATGAGCTGAAATAAAAAATAAAATAAAAAATTAACTTAAAAATTTAAGTTCAAAGACTCTAACACAGATTTTGGAGTTTACTTATTCAATCACTACATAAGTTGTGAGCAGCTATTCTGTGGCAGTTTTAGGTCTTGGAGTATAATGAAGCAAAACCTGTGCCCCATAAAGGTCACACCAGTTACTGCCAACTACCCCTACTGTGGATAATCTCAAGGTAGGATGACATATACTTTGACAGAGGTACTATAGAGAGCCCAGAGGAGGGTCCCAGCATGATTTGTGGTCAGAAAAGACTTCTGAGAAGAAATACTTCCATGCGGAAACCAACAGGATGGACTAGAACTACCCAAACAACAGAAGAGTAGACAAACATAGCTCAGACAGTCAATAGCAAGAGCATGAAGATGAAAGAGGACCACATCGCTCTTACTGAACATCAGTCTGTCTGTGGAAATCTTACAGATAACTATTAACAAACATATGATAGAATGAGCATACTTAAAATGCACAGATGTTTCATTCAGTTTAATTAGTTGTAACAATTATATACCTTATGTAACCATCATCCCCAAGTAAAATATGGAACATTGCCATTTCTTCAGAAATTTTCTCATATTTCTTTCTGATCAGTCCTCTACTATTGCAATCACTACTGGATTTTTATCATCATAGATTATTTTCTGTTACTATTTGGATTTCATAAAAATAGAATCAAACAGAATGGACTATTTTACGTCTAATTTGTTTTGCATATTTTTAATGTTCACCTATGTTCTTTCCATTATATAGTGCTGAATAGTATTGCATTTTATGAATATTCTATAATTTCTTTGGCCACCTTTCTGTTGATGAGCATTTATGTGGATTGTTTCCAGATTGAGGTAATTATGTATTAAGCTGAAATAAACATTCTTGTATAAAACTGTATACATTTTCATTTTTCTTGGATAGGTTCCTAGGAATGAGCCATATGTAGACATATGTTTAACTTTATAAGAAACTACAAAATAAGTTTCCAGCGTGGTTGTACCTGTTTATACCTCTACCAGCTATGTATGAGAATTTTAGTTGTTCCACATCCTCACAAAAATTGTGTGCTGTCAATTTTTTTGTTTTAGCTAGAAATCTTTGAGCAAATGAAAATATTCTTATGCATTAAAATTTGGTGAGTGTGGTTCTACCTGAAGGCTAAGAAATTAGGTGTGTTGTGGAAATAAGGTAGAATAAAACCATGTCTAGAGAAGTGGCAGAATGGAGCTGGTTGTAAAGGGACCCCCAAAGTTAGTGGAATGTACAGGAACTGGGGGTGGAGAAGGGAAATATATTGCCCTTAGGTCAAAAACATTGTCACATGGATGGACAGTCAGACACTTGGAAATCACAGCTCACAGGACAGCACTTTATGCATTTAGGGGCATCTTGTACAAGGGAGACCTCAGGTCCTGTATGTCAACTGCACTTACATTAAAAACTGAATGCAGAAGCAATACATGGTAGAGAATAAAGAAGCTAATCATTTCTGATATATTCTAGTAGGCTTCCTTGGCTAGGAGCAGACCACCTGAAATAGTCTTCACTAAGCCTACTTAATTTAAATTCTCAAAAGAATGACAGGGCAATACAAACTGACAGCTATTCTGGACTTCTAAATATGAGCTAGGGAGAAAAACTCTTGGGAAAGTGGAAATGAGGGAATGTCGCCATTTTATCATTCCTTCTCCTGAGACAAAAAAAATGTACGAAGCATTAACAATAAACTTAGGGAACCAGATTTTAGGAGGGAAAAAAAGGAATAAAGAAAGGAAAATGGCCAAAAAGGAAGGTGAAAAGGAAGGAAGGAAGGTAGGAAGGAAAGAAGGAAAAAAAGATGAAAGAAAGGAGAAAAAAGAAAAGATAGTTGGGAGGAAGAAAATAATTTCTTACAATTTGTAAACGATGTCAATAAAAAGAAATTCATCTATATAGACAGAACTCTGATATTATTCCCAGGAATGAAGAAGATATGAGGTGAAGATATGAGGTAAAGGTAAGACCAGGAAAAACAGCAGCAAAATGCTACTTTTGCACAAAATGCAGAAATGCAAAAAGTGCCATTAAACCTAGAAAAGTCGTGTCAGATAGAAAAAAAATAAAACTCCAAGCTGTATTGTAATGTGAAAAGCATGTTATAAATCAATATGTTTAGATTAATCCCTCAACAATTAGTGTGGGCACTCGTGTGTGTGTGTGTGTGTGTGTGTGTGTGTGTGATGCAAATTATTACATTTAAAAACCTGGAGATGTATACAGTGGTTTTCTCAGGGTAAGTGGAGGGAAATATAAAAGGCTATTACTCTCTACATAATGTGTTTCTGTCATATTAGAATTTTAAATTACTGTGTATTATTTGTGTAAATGGAGAAAAGAATCAACAGGATGAGACTAGTGCCAGAAAGGCTAAACACAAGAATGAGCTACAACTTGTAAAAATAAGACGGATAACGTTTTTTATTGTTCCTCTGAACTGTTCGGATGGGAGTATTATGTTTTATTCAGGCACTGATTCCCAAACCTGATGCACATTAGCATCACTAAGGAAGCTTGTTAAAATAGATAGCTAACTCTTCTCCTAGCAATTTGCTTTCATTATGTCTGAGCGATCTATCATGGAATCTGTGTTTTCAGCACTTTCCAAATGACTCATGCAGTTGAACTGGAATAGTATGTTTAGGGCGCCCTTTATAGAAAGGGGAATGAAAACCCTCAGGTGTATCCAGAGATAGATAGCAAAATGTAGCAAAGGCTGGAAGCTTAAGTCACAGTAGACAGTGATACACACTTTGATTTTGACTCTGGGAAAAAGATTTTGGAAGGACGTTAGTGCTGTCTTCATACACTGAAGGGCTGCTATGTGCACAAAGGGTTAAATACTATAGTCTCTATCAAGGTCCAGGAGGCAAAAGCAGGACTTGTGGCTGTTGGAGGTTACAGAATGCTATTGGACTCTTGATATAATGAAGAACAATGTAAACTTTAGAACTATAGCAGTAGATGATTTATGAGGTAGTGAGCTTTCTACCATTAGAAATGATCAAGCAGAGAGAGTATGGATGAACATTGCTTGGGGTGTTGTAAAAACAAAACAGAAAAAGATTTATTTTGACAATGGATGGGTGTTTAAACCTAAGCTATGAATGGTTTACTCCGCTCTCAACATTCCTTTGATCTCCATGAGTCTATGCTTTTAGATCAAGTATGCATAAATGCAATCTGCTTTTTATTTTTGAAAATATGCTTTGAGATTCTTGCCCTGTTCTCAGGTATTGAATCTTCATTTTCTTTTGCAAGTCCCTATTGGAGTCTTTCATCATTCCATGTGGTCTCTTGCTTCAAAGTTTCTTTACTGATGTCCTTTGCTGTCTCACTTCTAAGCCCATTGCTCTGTCTCCACCAAAGGGATGCTCAAAGGGTTTTTTGTTTGAAACCAGAAAGTTGTCTAGATAGTAAATTATTCTTCAATATAAAGAGGAGGAAAAAATGTAGTGCAGATTCCCCCGTTGTCATTGACTCCTTATCTTTTGAACCTTTGTGAAATAAAGACAATCTTGAGCAAATTCCCAGGGCCATGTCTCAGCTTACAGATTCTTATTCAATGTCTATTTGGGGAGAGAAATAAGCTTTAGCGCTCTGAAATCCAACGTAACCCCTTTCACTTAGAAATTACAGGTTGCCGCTGGTGCCTAAGAAATCTTTGTATTCTTCAACCTATAATCTTGGGACCTGAGACTGTAATTTTCTTCTCTCCTTCGGTGAATTCATTTTTACCTTAGCTGCTAAAACTTTGCAATCTACTCCTGTATGGGGTGTATCCTTCTTCAATAGTGGAATATTTAGAAGCCACTGGAAGAATCTAGTCCAGAAACTGGGAAGATGACATAAAAAATAAAAATAAATGTTGAAAGTACTTTCATTTCATCATCCCAGCATTTGAATTTTATGAGACTAAGTGGGTATTGCTAATATGCCCATTACACAGAGAGGGTGAAGGAGCCAGGAGTATAATTTCCCCAAATCATATTGTTAACGTGTGGAGAGGATAGGACTTGAACCTAGATCTCTTAGATGCCAAATCTTTGCTTTTTCCTTAAAACCACCTAACACTACCTTTCCACTTTCCTATGTATCTACACTTGATCCTCTTTTTCTATGTCAGTTTCCTCTCTTTGGCTCTTATTCCTCACCCTCAGCACTCCTTCCAAACTCCCAAGTTCTCTGCCATCCAACCCTACTCACATTCTAAGACAGACTCTTCTCACCACCCATTTCCTCCCCTATCAACATTGCCTGACCTGTGGCCAATTTCCTAAGAATCTCTCTCATAGGCTAATCTGCCATTTTAAATTACTCCATGTAACCCCTCATCCCTGCTTTGGGAGGCTGAAGCAGGAGAATCGCTTGAGGACAGGGATTTGAGACTAGGTTGGGCAACATAGCAAGATCCTATCTCTAAATAAATAAATAAATAAATAAAAAGTAAAAAAAAAAATAAATTAGCTAGGTGTGGTGATGTGCAACTGTAGTCCCAGCTACTTAGGAAGCTGAGGCAGGAGGAAGCTTGAGCACAGGAATTTGAGGTTGCAATGAGCCATGATCGTGCCATTGTTCTCCAACCAGAGTGACAGGGTGAGACTCTGTCTCAACAACAACAAAAAATTGCTCCAAAGTGTTTATTGCTAATATTGTGAGGGAAGAGGACAGATTTACAATCTTGGAGAAATAATTCTTCCTTCTAAAATGGGCTTCTGTAAAGCAGCAGCTCTAATAACTTCCCTGTGCATCAGAATCACCTGCAGCTCTCGCCACCCGTGGATTTTCTCATTCATTAGGTCTGGGGAGGAGCCGGGAGATTTGCATTGCTAACAAACTCTCAGGGAAAAATCCAGATCCTAGGGGTCTGCAACCATACTTTGGAAATCATTGATACAAAAAGCAAAACTCAAGTCTCCTCTGCATATTCATACTAGGAAGGGAAATAGTCAGGTTGCAAACGGTGGCCACCTTGTATAATTGCCTTTGGGTGGTCTGTTGGAGAAGAGGATGTTTCTCAGCTCCTGGAAACAGAATGTCCGGGATGGGCTGGATTTGTGAGATTTGCCAGCACAATCTTTGCATCTGAAGAGCGAAGAAGCAGAGCGGAAGTGAGTGAGCAGCAGCCCCGAAACGATCCAGACCTCTCTCTGCGCTGGTGAAGACGTTGAGCTGCACGCCCTTCCTGTCACTGTGTCCCCTCACCATGCCCTGCTCCCTTCTCCCCAGGGGCAGTCATTTCCTGTTCATCCAAACAGCTAGCCTGCAGTGGGGGCTTTTTATCTATTTTGTTCCAGCATCAGCCACTGCTGTGCTAAATTTGTATATTTTTTAATGGGGAAAGAAAAAAAAAATACCTTCCAAATTGGAGGTTTAAAAACCTTCCCATTTGGCTTTTCTTAATTAAATGTATAATTCATGAGCCACTTAGGTTGAAACCATTGAATCTTTAAATATTTTCTCCACCATCTATGACATTTATCTGTTATTAATGGTTGTGATGATTTTCCCTGTGATGATTCAGCGGTAGCATTAGAGCTGAATGATAATCGGCGCATCCTGAAGCATTTTCTGCAGCTTCACAATGACACCATCCTCTACAATTTTATTATTATTAGAAATGGCAGATCTGCAGTAAGCAATTGAAGACTCTATCTGCTGCTCTCTCAAGCATACAACAAATCCTATTTTCCACAGAGCATGATTATGTTTTGACATCTTTTACAGCCTTATATCTTGTACTGTAATATTTAAAATACAAACAAAAAAGATATGTGCAATTATACCCATTATATGGGATGTAATTTTTATTAGAGGGGAAGTATTGCATGTGAATGAGAAAAATAATGGTAAAAATTGACAATGAGAACTTCTATTGGCTCTGTACAACAGATCTCAAAATGGGTAGTGTGTTTATTGAGGTAGAAAATAAATGAGTAAAGAATTTGGAGCATAGTGCTCAGATTTAGTGGATAAATCCTCCCAATGGAATATTCCAGAATGCATGTACTTTACTGCACACCTTGTGTAGTGCTCCAGGGTTAAACGTGACTGGTTCTAGGGTTGTAAATCATGGTTATACTAGCTCAGTGGCAAAGACCTAATCCAAGAAAAATAATTCCTTTTCTAGGTTGAAGTCATTGACATCAGTGCAGAGCAAGTTTATGATGCAACCCAGAAAACTTCCTGATACCTTTACAATCTCCTACATGAGCTCCCATTTGTTTCATAATTACTGCCTGACTACATAGATTTTATTAGATCCCTTTTGATTTACACACCTCGTGTTTGGAACCATGGAGATAGCAGTCTTTGGCCTGCAAATGACCACTAAGTAAAAGCCCCCTGAACTCCTATTGTTGTTAAGTTCCAAAGAACTCTGGGACTGATTGTGCACTGGCAAGCCCTGCCTGGAGAAGGAATGCAAACACAGCGAGCTTCTGAGTGAATAGCTGGGAAACTTCTGATTCCAAGGAAGCCTGAACAAGTCAGAATATACAAAGACTAGACTTCCTGTTTTCTTCCCAATTGCCATTCTTTATAGGTGAGTTCAATATAGTGAATGTATTGGGTTGTAGCAGTAAATGAGATAGGTTGTAGCAGTGATTCTCAACAAAGGATACTTTTGCCCTCTAGAAGATATTTGGCAATGTCCAGAGACATTTTTTCCTCACAACTAGGGGAAGGGGTGTTGCTGGCATCTAATGAGTAAAGGTTGGGGAGATGGGTAAACACCTTAACTATGCACAGGACAATCCCTCACCACAAAGAATGCCCTCTGCACCTCGTTCCCATTGCAAACTGTACCAATGTGGAAAAACCCTGGCTTCTACAAATGGTAACAGACTGGAACAGAAGAGTTCTGTTTGTTGGACTGGAAAGCAAGTGAAACAGGCTTACTAGAAGTGAATGGTGTCTGAAAGTGGAGAGAGAGAATGTGGGGCATGGAACCTAAGCAGATAAACTCTCTAGAGAGCTGACTTTGGTCAGCTATGAAGAGTGGAAGATGTATGAGCTTCCTGGTTCTCATACTGTACACTGATTTCAGGCAAGTCAATCAACCTCTCTGGGTACTGTTTACACATTCTCCAGTACAGAAAAGAAATCCTCCCATCTCTTTGTAGACTCTATTGAAGAATTATTAAGGGTTTCTTCTGGGCCATATAATGCCAGACATAATCAGGCAGTAGAATAAATTCAGTGGGGTTTAGACAAGATCCCTTGAATTCCAGGTGCAAGGTCTTGGCCAAGTTAACACTAACATCTTTAACACAATTACTCAATTTGTAAAATTGAGATATTTTCTCAAAATGCTGAGTTGAGGAGTTGTGGTGTTCTGATATATCTATGTATCTATATCTATATCTATCTATCTACCTAGGTTTTCATGCATGGTTCCTATGGAGTTTCATAACTCCCAGTCAGTCCTTGTTATAATGTTATGCGCTTTAGGCCTCAGGAGCAGCCTCAGGAGACAGAATCTCTCTCTCTCTCTCTCTCTCTCTCTGACCTTCTCCTGGCCTCCTTTCACCCGCCCAAGCCAGGACTCTAATCTGATTGTGGGTCAAAACACCCTCATTCCAGAGAGGGTCCTGCCCCACACCCGGGAGGAAGGAATGCTACACAGAGAGGCCAGGAAGAATCTGAACAGACAGGACTTGCTAGGTTTAGATCATGTGCTTTTTGTCCAATCGCATTTCCACATGGTTGTCGATCATGCCTATGGAATGAAGCCTCCATAAAAACCAAGAGGATTGGTTTCTGGGGCCTCTGGGTAGCTGAACATGAGGAGGTTCCTGGAGGGTGGCATGCCCAGGGAGGGCATGAAACCTCCATGCTCCTTCCCCCATACCTCGCCCTACACCTCTCTTCCACTATATCCTTTGTAATATCTGTTATAATAAACTGGTAAACATGTTCTGTGAGATGCTCCAGCAAATTAATCAAACCCAAAGAGAGAGGGGTCATGGGAACCCCAACTTGAAGCCAGCCAGTCAGAAGCTCTGGAGACCCGGACTTGGTACTGTGTTGGGGGGATGGGGTGGAGAAGGGGACCCATCTTGGGGACTGAGTCCCCACCCTGTGGGATCTGACACCATCACCAGGTAGTGTCAGAATTGAATTAGAGGACACCTCGCTGGTGTCCCCTGCTTAGTGTGTGGGGAAAAACCCTGCATTTGGTCACAGAAATCCTCTTCTGTGTTGATTATTGTGGAGTTTAGAGGAAAGCTTGGTTTGGGGAGTGGTTTTCCCAAAGCAATGGGGGGTACCAAATGCTAAGCTGAGAGCCCAGTGCGTAGTAGGTACTCATTATCTGATTCAATCATGTAGCATTAAATATGGCTTATACATGGTAAGTTCCCAATTTAGTTCTTCGAAACAGATCTTTTGTCCTGCAACATGTAATCCAGCTGCCTACTCAAAATTTTCACTCATTTCTAATTGTCATCTGAAAGATAACATGATCTAAAACAAATTCCTGATTTCCTTCATCCCTAAACCTGCCGCCCCGCCTTACCCCCATCTGTTTTAATGGGACTCCATTTTCCTAGTTGCTCAGCCCAAAATTCTTGAAGTTATCTTTTACTCCTCTCTTTCTCTTACAATCCACATCCAGTCTTTCAGGAAATTAGTTTAGTTATACCTTCTAAATGTGCAGTGAAGATTTCTACTTATCTACTTGTCTACCGCTATCATTTTGGTCCAAGCCACCATTATCTCTCACCTGAATTATCACGATCACCTTTTAACTGCTTATATTGTCTTTCTGTGATCTATTCTCTAGAGTAAATTTTTAAAAATGAAAGTCAGAGAATGTGTGTCACCCTTCTGCACAATATCATCCAGTGCATTTTAATCTCACTGGTGGCCAAATTCAAAGGCCCTAAAATGTCTGAAAGTAGGGCCTCACATCCTCACCTACTGTCCTGTTTGCTCATTTTACTTCACCCATACTGACCACGTTGCTGTTTTTCCTATATGCTAGACATGATTCCACCACAGGTCCTTTGCACGTGGTGCCATTTCCTCAACCTAAGCTGCCTTTACTCAATATGTCTCACTCTCTCACTCCCTCACTTCTTTAATTCTTTTCTCAAGTAACAATGAATGCCTCTTTCAGTTCAGAATATACCATAGCAACACCTTCCATTTCCTATCCCCTTTTATTTTTCTCCTAGCTTTTACTGCAGCCTGTCCTGCTTTATATTTGTTTACTTTAAGATTCATGGATCTAAGGACTCTGCTGCTCTTCTCTACTGTATCTCTAAAATGCAGAAAAATGAATGGCACTTAGTAAAGTACACAATAAATATTTGTTCAGTGACTATACGGTGTACAAGTTTAATAATGAGGGTAATTATCATTATTATTATTACTAAGAAGCAACTATTGAGCCTGTCTGCCTTTTACACATTCAGAGAGCCCCAGAGTAACATATTTGTTGCCCATTTGACCTGTCTACAAAGTCAACTGCGCTTTCATTCACTCCAGAAACAGCAAACACACTGACTAGGAGGAAGGGGATATGAAAATTTAGCGCTTTTTCTCTACATAATCTTCCTCTTTATTCTACAATACAATTTTGAGCCTTTACTTGGAATGATTTTCACCCTAAGTTGAATTGTCAACATCTTTATTGACGCAAATACAAACACTGGGCTCTGACAACAATGCTATCTTCCTGCTACAGACATGGATGATCCAAACTACTGGCATAAATTCAATTGTTCTACCAACCTAAAAGTTGGATCTGAAGAGGGAATAGAATGTTTCCTCTAAAGCAAATTTTAAACTCGTAATTTTTATGAGCCCAGGATTGAGAGTTTTATATCTAGACAATAAAGGAAAGAGTATATTTTAACTTAGATATGGTGAATCCATTATTTCACTGTGAAGGTGATTTTAATTATTTTAGAAAACATGTACCATTTCTTCATTCTGCCATTTCTAAATAAACTTTTGCACGAGGCTAGGCTGACTCACTGAGCTTATGAAGATCTATTGACTGCTCATTTTCATACTCACCCTGTAGCTTTGGCTTCAAGAATTTTATGTTTATTCTAAAATTTAAAGGAAATTCTGCCTTCAGCCCTATTGCAAATGGTTTGTCCATACTCTTTCTTACAAGTGGCTGAGACACTTAACAAAAGCTCGCCCTTGAGGTGAGTGAGAATTCATGCTGGGAAGACTGCTCTGCATATAATTCAGATTTCACCTGAAGACTCAGTGATACCTTCCTTGCCCCTTCAATAAATGAGTGAAATTAATATTGTATTGTCTCTTTCTGTCACATGAACCTGTGTGTAGGGGGTTGACCTTAGAGCCTTCTAGGGACATAGTGGAATAAAACTATTTTTATTTGGCTGGCTACAAAATTTTGTTTCTGCCATGAACTGAGAAGCTAAGGGAGAATTGTATTTTTCTGAGACGGGTATCCAAATTGAGCAGCTGCGTTGTAAAAGATAGTGGAAGAGATTGTGAGAGGAGATGGGGAAGTCATAGCCTGTCAATGAGAGAGAGTTTAGGAGAAAGGAAAGAGATGATTAATGTGGAATCTCAATAAAGTTTTAACCAGATGTGCATTGTAGTCCTCTCTGTTCTCCCAGAAAAACTTCAGTTAAAACTACATTTCTCTAAAATATTTTGGATCTGGGTTTTTTGGGAAGATGGAAAGAAGGGCTGAGTCTGTCCCTAAGGACAGAGACTCAGTTACAAACATGGAATTCATCTCAGGTTAGGAAATAGAATTAGAGGAGAGAATGTACACTGCCCCTCAGACTACAGAGAGTGGCTTCCAAATGTCACTTTTTGAAGTGACAGAGTGTCCAGGATTGTGTTCTGGCATTAATGCCTGCGTTCCTTTTCTTCTTCACTATGGTGCCTTCTCTGCTGGAATAACCTTTGCTCATAAACTGTCCCTTGTTAGAGGGGCAGCATATCTGCATTTGCAGAAAGCATCCACAAGAAGGCCTATTCTGGATTCAGGTCTCCTTTTGCTTTATTAGAAGAAAGGACAACTACATAACAGTCCCTGCTCATTTGGTTTATGTCGATTACTCTGTTTCATTGGGTTGTGACCAATCATTTATATGGGAAATCCATCTAGACACTTTTTGGTTTATTTTTAAGACCCAAAGGCATTCCTTGTTGGGTAAGCTTATGCGATTCAGCCATGTTGGTAATTTTTCTTACTCTCCTATAAGGTTTATTTTATGAAACACACTGAAATGTATTTGCCTTGTTAAAAAAAGACTTGCGTATATTTCTGTGAATATACTAGAAAGAAAGTATAAAGCTCTCAGGATATTCTGATAATATCAAGTTTAATACGATTTCTCCTTTGCTATCGAAATACTTGTGAAACTCATTGCTGCTGGCTGGTTATATAGAAAAAGACAGAAGGACTAAATTGTCCAAAATTTGATGTAAAAATTTCAGCTTTTGTGGCTTTCTATCACTATGAAGTCGGTAGTACTTTTCTTTATGAGAAGCTATATTAATATTCACACATGAGACTTAAAAAATAATTTGGCCATGCCAACATTTGCTCCTCCCTGCCCTGTTAAGCCCATTTGCATCTATTAGTATATTCCTAGGGCATCTCTCTGTGATATCCAAGTGTGGGAGAAAATATAGAATCTTTAGAGCGATTGGATATGGGAAAAGGAAAAAAAAAAAAGAAACTTTTGGAAAGCATATTGTAGTTGGGAGAATTCTAAGATCACCCCTAACGATCCATGCTCTTGAATAATTCCCTCAATTTAAGTGTGGGACTTGTGAATAACAAGAGATATCACTCTCCTGGTTAGATTAGATTATATGGCACAGTTGACTAAGAAAGTATCTTTGACAAGGCTTTGAAAGGCTTTGACAATGCAGGGGCCATGCGCCAAGGAATGCAGGCAGCTCTAGAAGTTGGGGGTGGCCCTCAACAGTCAGCTATCATGAAAATGGGGACTTTAGTCCTGTAACGACAAAACTGAGTTCAGCCAACAAATATCCTTGGTATCATGCTAAAATACTACCTATAACATAATGAAATTTTGTGTCAAGTGAGTTTGCCATATTCCCATGCAACAAGATTATTCAGTTGCAAAGGTCTTACTTCTAGGCAGGTTTGTATATTTTTGATTTAATTTTAAGGCATTAATCTCAGGAGTACTATTATAATGAGAGCCTTACATGCTTTAAAAGATGAACATTCCTTTAACGTTGGTAGGTGACAAGGTAACAAAGGAAAGCTTCTCTTGCCTGGCTGTTTTTTTGATTTTCCACTCATGTAAGTGATTCATTTATGAACATTTTACATTTATGTTATTCCTGATTAGAGTAAACAAAGTTGAAAACAATGTTCAATAGAGTCAAGAATCTTTGAACGACATCAGAGCATAAAATGACATAGACTTTCTGTGCAAACAGATATAATTTTGCATATCTCATCATCTTAGATTATGGTACTAGAAAATAACTTCCTATATGGTTAAAAAATAAGCACCATCAAGGAACCTAAGCAATTTTGGGGTGTTTTGCAATAATATTATTTTATCTCAAGATAGCATTGAAAGCATTGTAACTCTCCCTGTCATTTCAGTTGAGCATAATGCCATAATACTCTGTAATAGTACTAAGATATTGTAAACTTTGAATTAGTTTTCTTTTTGTAATGGCATTTCATGAGGTTGTGTAAAAATAAAAACAATGATAGAAAAATCTTTTCAAGTTTTTCAAGGCCTCATAAATAAGATTTGGTTGGATATTAGAAAACAATTTCCTTGCATTTTAGTTTTAAACATGCATCCTATATATTTTCAAAATTCTACCATTCCAGAGTGGGAGTCAACTATAACAGAGGCAGTGGTGGTTTAAAGGTGAGTGTCTGGGAGCCAGACTTCCTGGGTTTGAATCTTAGCTCCATTGCATGCCAGTTGTATGACCTTGGGCCAGTTACTTAACCTCCCTCTACTTGTCTCTTCAGTGCACTGG
This sequence comes from Eulemur rufifrons, assembly GCF_041146395.1. Classification (NCBI taxonomy): domain Eukaryota; kingdom Metazoa; phylum Chordata; class Mammalia; order Primates; family Lemuridae; genus Eulemur; species Eulemur rufifrons. The sequence goes on along the minus strand of NC_090989.1, from coordinate 180,315,124 downwards.
ACCTGTAAAACCATAATTATACTAGTCTATTTCATAGCTTATTGTAAGGATTTAAGGATGTGATACATATAAAGTACTTAGATCTGTGCTGTGTAAGTCCTTACTGTTATGTAATATATAGTTAGTGGGATATTGGATTATACCAAATGAAATGACTTCCTGGATGTTTTCTTACTACCTCCTCCAGGTTCACTGTTAGTTGAGAATTGTGACTAAATTTACCACATCATCTGAAATTTGAGAAATCCAAGGGGAGGACAATCCCAGTAGGAGGTTTCGGTTCCTGGCAACAGTCTAGTTCATTGACCAATCCAGATTCTTCTAAAGTAGAGGTTGGCCTTTACTGTTTGATTTTCACCATTGCTAGGAAATATGCTAATTTGATGCTATCAAAAATGTGTTTCCAATTAATCAATGGGGTAACTCTCTCTTCCAATTGTTAATGTGAGATTACCGGGAGTAGCATTGCTTGGAATTTTCTTCTCCATAGAGCCCCAAAATAAAAATGAAATAACCATTTTAACTTCCTTTTTTGAGTAAAGTTCTATTCATTGCATTAATCAATTTACATTCATTAGCTCATTTAACATTTACAACAGCACTAAATTATAAATATCAGTTTGCATCTCCATTTTACAGATGAGGAAACCAAACCTCAAAGATAGTTAAATAAATTGCACCTTGCCATGAAGTCTGTGTGTCACTGCACCAGGTTACGGCTGTGGTCACTGCAAAGCCCCACACTCACCCTCGGTACAGTGCTGTGCTCCATCTCCTTGAGGACATATTTTTTGAGAGGATGCTTAAGTAAATATTTTTAAAAGAAAATATTTGAATGTAAAACAGTTTGGGTGCAGTAGATGAACTTGAAGAGCTTTCATAGTTGCTTTGATTTGATGAAAGGCTATTATTGGTTCCAAAACCTGAAGCACCTATGTTGCATTAACGATATAACCCAAATTAGCCCCCTCATACCTCCAAAGTGTGGCGGTGGGCCACAGAGAAGTACCACACCTTGACCTTCTCGAACAGACACCGTGCTTCTTGTTTTGGTTTCAAAGTCGTCAATATCTTGGAAAACAAATAAAAGCAGGCATAGAATTACTTTGTGGAAGAAACATTTTAAACAAGAATCTTAAGCATACTTTTATTATTAAGGGTAATGGATACTCATACTTGGCTGACCAGAGAATTCAGTTGATGATCAATTTATCTGCACTGATTATTCTTTCCCCAAATTTGGTGTTTTTATAAAACAAATTATATTTGTTAATATAATTAAACAAAGTATGTGATAAAGACATTTGTTAACATTATTCAGTATTTGTTTACTTTTATTCTTCCAGATAGTCAGTAGCCCAACGGGAAATCTTTTAACCCAGCACATATTTACTTTTCCTGTCCAGGAAAGGTGTGATTATAAAAAGGTATGTAGTGAGTTTGCTGCAGTCTTCTAGTATCTTAGACTAATAGTTGCCATGTTAATGTGTGGTTGGAATCTATGAGAATTTAAGATGTTATGGTATGAGGCAAAGAGTTCCATGGGACAGAACCAGTGAGACAGAAAGTATATTTTCTATTTCCTGTTGATCTATTAATTCCTCCACAAAGCCACTTCATGATCTTATTTGGAATGTTGTGATTTCCTACATCGAAGAATCATAGAAATTTAGAGTTGGAAGAGAGCTTACTAGCTATCTTGTTAAATCATCCAACTGAGGTCTAAATCTTTCAGCATTCTTGGATAATGGTCACCCAATCGCGAGGAATAGATAAATTGTTTAACTTCTTTTTCCCCTATAAAATCTTTTCATTAAGTCAGTCATTCAATGAATTAAGTACCTACTAAAAGACAGAAATGGCATTAATATTAAGAGCAGAAGATATATTTATAAATAAAACAGGCCTATAGCTTACTATTATTGTGCTTACCATTTTATAGGAAGACCAGAAGACTGGTTAACAAAACAAACAAATACATCATTTACAAGCTGTGATAAGTGTCCTGAGGCAGACACTGCTAATTGTCTAGCAAGATTTATTCTCCCTTCTTCCATAATATTAATAGTAGACTTACAGATCAAACATACTTGTTGAACCAGAGGATACATTTCCCAGACTCCTTTGCAGCTACACATGGCAAGTAGAAATGATGAGTGAAGCTTCCACCTATTATACTAGGGAGGAAATTTCCACAGCTTTTGACATTCTCTATCCACCCACCCTCAGCCCCACCTAGATTGATATGGGAGATCTTGGAAGCCACTTCTTAAACACAAAAGAGCCATTATTAACATGGGTACTTGCGTGACTACCTGGAACAACTGATCTGGAACACCAACTCTAGATTACCATATTAGAGATAAGTAAATGTCTATCTTGTTTGAGGCATTTATTGGGGGGTATCTATTACAATAGTTTCACTTTTTACCCTAACTAAGATATCCTGTGAAGAAAAGGAAGAAACTGCAGATCTGATGGGTGAGAAAGAGATAGCCATGCAATGGTGATACGGAACAGGGGAGGCATTCTTTCCAGAAAGAAAATGAAGCACTAAAATTCTAGATATGAAAAATGCAGGGAAGTTTTCTGGTATTAAAAAGAAGCCAGTGTTCCTGGTGCATAGTTGCTGGGATAAGTTTCAACGGGACAATAGTGGTAAGGAGGACATGATGGTCTATTATCATATACCTGGATTATATTAAAAATACAAAGAGAATACCTGGAAATAACCTAATAAAATACATCGGCGCAAATCATTGAATAATATCTGGAACATGTATAGAATGTCATTTCATCACTGATTAGATAGAATAAATTAAAGCTAAATGGATTGACTTGGAAAGTTCTTAATGTCATACTGTTAAGAAAAAAAGTAGCTAAATATTGCTACAGCATTATCCCATTACACAAGAAAGAAAGATAAAAAGCTAAATATGAGTATTTTGTTAAATTGGCATAAAGAAAGTTATGGAATGAGTTTATTTTCAACATTCATATTGGTTATCTCAGAGGAGTGAATGAACGTGGAGATTACTAAATCTTTACTTACATCTCTGTTTATCTTTGAAAATGTTCTAAAGATTATGTGTTATGCATGGGGTTTTTTTAGTTTTCTTTATAATTGGAATAAATTATTGGTATCACTTATAGGAATTCAAGCATTCCATTTTGGATATCTTTAATTTGTATTATCTGTGGTTTATCTAAGTGTAAATGTCATAAAGGCTATGATATATATGAGCTCTGCACTCAGGTTTATAAAAATGAGATATATCAGTTTATAGACAGTACTTACAGTCAATGGAATGATTATAATCCCCATGGGATGACTCTCAGATTTTTGGCTTGAGCAACTTGGTACACAGTTATCTAGTATCTAACCCTGAAAATCTCCAGCATTTGGAGGCAGAGTAGAGAACCACAGAGATGAGAGAGAGGAGAGGAGATTCAGAAAGTAGCAACTAGAGGTGGAATAAGATGTGGACAAAAGATGTTACTATTCATATGTGATCCTGGTAAGAGATGTTTCAGTGGAGTTTGGAGGAGAAGCTGACATGAATTGAGAAGTAGACAGCAGGCAGTAGATACGAATGTGGAGCACAGGTATGCAACCTCCTTGGGGTTAGCTATGAAGGGGAGGCGAATTTAGGAAGAACATAGAAGGATTAGGCGAGGATACTATACTGACATAAATGATCAAGTAAAGAAAAAGACTGATGATTCAGGGCATAGATTAAAGTTCTTGTAAAGCCTGAAAGGTATTAATAGTAATCAGAGCCCACGTGGCAGGATTGACCTTTGTAAGGAAAGAGGAATCAGTACAAATGCTATGTGTGCTGGCATAAAATGTACTGCAGAGATTTTCCTGGGGAGATGAGGAAGTTTTGGGTGGGGGTGGTGATTTTAAATCTCTCAGTGAAACTGATGGGAGAGGGTTGGGTAGGTCATTTAGGAAGGTAGAAGATGCAATAAATATATGTATATAGGGGGTTGTTATTAAGATTAAATAAAATAATGAATTTAATGTATCCAGACTACAGCCTGGAATAGAGTACGTGCTTACTAGTGATAATTCCAAGTGATTAGGGCAAACCATTATATTTTCTTCTGACTGATACAAAGTTCAGGTATTTTAATCTACAAATACAAATTAAATAGCACAATCTAGTTCCAATGAATGGAAGGTGGATGTTTCTATTTAAAGCATTCACAATTTATCTCTCCAAATAAGTGTTCTTTCTGTACGTGTTGCTTTTCCATCCATATAGAGTTCAATAACATCAATGTACTAGACCTGATATGGAAATTTAGCAACTGTTATATATTCTCTACTTTTAATAATACAAATATTTGGCCAGGATAGACTCTACCTAACTCCAGCAACACATCCTTCCCTTTCTCCACCTGCACTTGATCAGCAGTTTTTAGTTTTATGCTAATTTAGGACCTTGCATGTGGGTGTGTCTCTCATAGAGGATTTTCAATTAAATATGCTCCCTTTCTTCTTTGGCCGTGGATAATTCAATCACCCTACATATGTTGGCACCATTGATATGAACTATTGCCTTGACTTGGAGCCCTTCGTGACTTGGGTTTTCATCACTTTAAAATGTGACTCCTTAATAAAAATCAGCCTAACAAATTGTATTTTAAAACCAAAATCAATATATTGAGCTCATTGTTTCTATTTTTAGTAGTAAAAACGGGTGACAATTTTAAGGGTTTTCTTTCTTACTATTATTTTTGAAAGGTCCCCTTAAATTGGGATTACATTTTAATGGTCACAAAAACAAATCGCTGTCACAAAGGAGTAATGAGAAATCGAAAGACTCTATGAAATTAACAAGCTTTGGATTGAATTCTCTCAATGTCACATTGTCAGAGCTCCACACACGCGGTGACATCAATCATGTTTTCGCTGTTAATCAGAAGTCATTATAACACACAGCTGATAAGACCACTGATACTTTAATGTATTCTATGTTCACTTCCACTTAAGCAGCATCCGCTTGTGACATAATTTTTCTGTGCCTTTTATGATTACAATGGGGTTTCTATTAGCTGACATGACATGAAAGGAAATCAACTGCTCTCGAAAGTTACACAATTCCTGTTAGCTATCAAAACAGTCATTCCAAAATGTTACTAGTTCACAGGTTTTAATTAATAATTCAGATTTTAAAACTGTTCAGTGGCACGTAGATCATAGACAGACATAATTTTGCCTTGTTTAAACAAGGTGCCATCTCCCGTGAATATGCTTTGAACAAGGTCTATTGTATGTATCCAATCTGTATTTCAAATACCTTCCTGCTAGCTGGAAACATGATTTTATTCAGATAATTTTCTGAGGCAAGGTCCACTGAATTAGTTAGGCAGAGGAACATCCAATGAAAATTTTCTTTGCTCTGTAAGAACTTTAGGAACTCTAGATATATTCTTCTACAAGATAGCCAGAGAGAACCACCAGTTTCTATTTTTGTCCTATCCAGTTTTGCTTAAAGGAAAATAGCTTAGTTTGAGATTGCTCCCTGAGATGATCTCAAATTTTATAATATTTGGAGATATTCCCATGAACCACAAAGGTGACCTGCCCAGGTTGTCCTTGTGTACAAGGTACAAGTCCTGCTGTGTGGGTTGCTGTTAAAGACCCCAATTGTTGAGGTTGCTCTCATTAAGCCATTCTGATGACCACGGCTTATTGGGTCCTGTGGTTTTATTGCTGGTTTTGGAGGAAGCATTTGGCAGGAGCATAAGCAAAAATGCAGTCACAAACAAGGCTCCCTTCCAAAGGCCAGTAGGAAGTGCCTGAGAATGGCCCATAAAATGAGCTTTAAAGAATTACTGGGCCATATGCTCTCTCCTGGAGCAATCAAGGTGCAAAGGAGGGACAAGGGCCACCAAAATGTACTTAAAATTAAGTCTAGGCAATGCTAAGTATTACAACATCTAGCTGTAAAGAGAATATATCTTTGCAGCTGCCACATGTAGGAATGAATCTCAGCCTAATTAAAGCAAGAAAACTGTGCATTTGCTGCCAAGGCCTGAGAATTATAATCAGAGTAGGTGCTTGGCAGTGCCAGCCCCTGACACAGAAGGAGGCCAGCGGTTTGCCAAGTCTCATAAGCTTGGAGGAAGACGATGGGTATCCAGGGTCCACTGACCAGGACCAGGAGGACAGCATCTGAAAAGTTGGAGATAGGAAAAATATTCACCATAAAAATCTGCACGCTTCAAGAAGGACCTAGTATTCTCAGCTGAGTTGTTAAAAACCTGAATATTAATGCTTCTTTCACCATTTACTATATATGAATTATTTCATTTTAATGTTTCAAATCTTCTTTCTTTTTCAAGAATAGCTACCATGTGCCAGATGTTCTGGTAAGTACTCTCATTGAATCCTCCCAATCGCCCTGTAGCATAGGTACTTAGATGATTGATCACTGACTAAAACCCACTCAGTTTCCATGTTGTCAAGACAGGATTGAAAAAGAGGGTCCGGCTGCAGAGCTCACACTCAAGCACCATGTACTTTTGTTTTCCAGATATTAACTGGGGTCTCCCTGCCACTTACAATTTATAAAATTGGCACAAACCAATACTCCATGTACAAACGAATAAACAAACAAAACAAAAGCCTGACGCCTTTCCAAAGAGTTGTGCAAAGCCCTGGGGGAGGAGGAGGAGAGCTTCCTCTGTCCCAGAATTTTTAAGTTTTAGAGATAGCTCCTTCTCTGATGTCCTGACTCTTCTGAATCCTTGTCTGTTCCTCTCTGTGTGTTTCTTGGTTTATCTCCACCCTTGTGTCTCCCCCGGTATCTTCATGGAAATATGAAACTCAGTCCCTTGTTTTGACCTCCTTACAGAGATATGCTATCCCCCACCCCCTACCCCACACACAGGTATAAAACACCACCATTAAAATATTTTGAACATGTGTCAGTCTTACTGATGCGGTAAGACGCAGCTCAAACACCTTAGAATCAAATATTGGATAAGTAGTTCTTAAGGCCACTCCTCTGAGTGCCTGTGTCTGCTCTCTTTCTCTCTTCCACAACCTCCCCCATGACAGTCCTCTCTTTAAGGAGCAGAGGGAGACAAAAATCCTCCTCCTTTTCTCCACAAAGAAGATCAGCTTCCTCCAGCTCCCACTATCACATTCAGAAACTGCCCTGTGCAAGTTCACACAGGCTGTAAGTAAAGGAAATGAAATTTAATTCCAAATACTGTGGCTCCAGAGTGCATCTGCCTAACTACCAAACTATCCTGCCCCTCTCTCTAGAGCTCCAATCAGACATAGACCCTATAATCTACCCCCCAAACCGGAGACATTTGCTCGTTTTCTCTCATTCCACACCTCAAAAGGAATTGCAATTATCCGTTGCTTCGAGGACATTAGATCGGATTTTAAACTCTAAGATTTATTTTACCCTGCTCTCCGCTTTCCACCAGCCAAATACTATATCTCCCCTTTGAGAATCCTTCTGAAGTTTCAGCACTGAGAGCTTGTACTGAAGTAAACAAGACTTTGGAGCACTTGTTCACCTTCATGATGCAGTCCCCATGTCGGAGGTACGTGCTTTGTTTTGGCCTACGGCAAAAACATTTTTCTGGGCAAGGAAACGCTGGTGCCCTGCCCAGCAAAAGGGAAACGGTAAAAGACACTAAGAAAAAGTCCTTATTTCTGCATAAGTCTCACAGAACTCCCAGATATAATATATGCAATTTTCAGAATTAAAATAATCTTTGAAAATCTCAAGACATTATACTAAGGTTATTCTGAATTCATCCCTGTACTTCTCTCCTTTGGAGAGGCTCACTCATGAAGAATACCACAGTTGTTCATGTTTCTATTTCCTATTTCGTGGGTGGTTTTGTCTCAGTGTTGTAGTAATTAATTTTCCTGAGCCTTTATTAAGTGGCATACAAAAATATCTCGACTTAAACTGGTTTCATTTTCCACCATCATTTTCTGGATGCTGTATACCCAGTGACGGTGTTCACAATATTATTGTGTTTCCTAGCATAACTCAGTAACATAACATAGCATAACCCAATAAAGCACAATGCTATTGTCAAATGCTGTAAAAGAGGCAATAGCTAAATCTTGATATTGGACATAAATTTGGAATGCTAATATCCAAGTAGGAAGTGAGAAAGTATTTTAAGAGTTTCTGGTGCCAAATCCATTTACAATCCAAGTGAAAATTCCTCATTCTGGAGGGTGGGGGGCAGGTTGTAAAAGGATTTTTATAAAAAGTCGTAAGTAAGTAGAGAGCAAATGAGTCGTTTCTTGGTTTCCTGGTACTAATGAATTCACTAAGAACCATTTTCTTACAGTGTTTAAGAAAAAAAATAGGACAATAGCAAGGAGGGCGTAATACATCCTTTGTTATCAGCCCAGCATCCAGGATTGCAGAGAGATGAGCATGTCATAAATTACACAAGTAAACAAATATAAAATACCTAACTGAGCTATTAAAACATACATGTCAAACTGGATTTGATTTTCCATTATGGACACATTTGTCTGACAAGTGGTGGTAAGAACAGTGACAATTATGACAAAAATAAAAATACAAGTGCTAGACGTGGGCTGTCCTCAAACCTGCTCCTTGTTAAGTTTGCACATTCCCTATAGTTAAGACTAGATGAGAGAAAAACAGAAGGGAATGATGGAATGATGTAACAATAGCATAGGATAGATTGAGATGCCAGATTACTTAACTAGTATATTTAAATGGAGTTCTTTGGTGTTTCTGAAAGGAAAAGACGCAATAAGAGTAGCATGCAAAATAGAATAAATAACCCGCTAATGAATTCTGTGAAAGTTTTAGAGATGGAATAAAACTATCAAGAGCATAGGTTTAGGGTGAGACTATGTGTGCTCAAATGCTAGCTCGGCCATGCATTAGCTAGTGATTTAGGGCAGATTTAATTAGTCTCTTTCTACTTCAGTTTTCTCCACTTTTAAAATAAGCTAACAATAATACCTGCCTAAGAGGAATAATGAGGTAATGTCTTTAAAGTGCAGAAGAGGTGTTAAGTACACAATAAATGGTGTGAGTGATTTTATTAGTAATTATACTATTGATGATATAACTGCACATCTCCCAAATTAGAATGCTTTAAAAATTGTAATTGGGCTTTCAATCCAGCTTTCATCTCAATGTCTGATGATGTAACCAGACATATTTTCTCGAGGACAGAGTCTAGGACTTGCTTCTCTGCCTACTCAGTGGCCAACTCAAATGTTCATGAATAAATGAAAAAAGAAAAAGGCCTGAAGTCAAAAGGATGTGAATTTCACTCCAAGCACTGCCACATCACGCTGTATTTTATTGCAAAGAATGTTTCACCAACTGGACTCGAGTTGTTAGATGGAGGGTCATTGAACCTCACTGCCCAGAAAGCTACGCAGCCCAGCTGGAGGCAGCAGGGCCCTCTTGGCTTGGTGTTTGAGTAGCCAGGAAAAGCCCAGCCCTGCCCTGCTTCTCCACAGTCGTGGGCTTTGCCTTCTGGCAAATGTTCATTTCCCCATCTTTTGTTCTGCAGGGAAGACAGTGCCAAAACCTTTTTGATCAATTATCCCTAAAGAGATTTCTTCGGGGCTATTTGTGCTTCTCAGGATTAATGAGTGGTAGAAATATCGCTCAAGTGCACAAAAAGGAGTGTGCAGGAAAGGCCAAGCCCTCGGGGGAGTAACCCACAGGATGCACCAGAGCATGCGGGAAGAGGTGGGATCAGCTGTATCAAGGCCTGTGGTTTTTTTCAGAGCGAATATTTGAGGATTCTGCTGAGGAAGCCCTGAATGGCAGAGGAAACATGTATATTCCGTTGCCATTGTGGACATTAAAGTGAATGATCCAAAGGACAGTGCATTTTTGAGATTTTGGTTACACTTTTGAAGGCAACAGGTAAGAGGTCTGGGGGATTGCCGTGCAAGGGGCTTCCCAGTACAGGGGAAGGGGAACTCTTACTTACCAAGATCCTTCCCAGTTTCTGGAACATTATAAACAAAATGCATACCCTGTGACTTCCATTTTATAAATAAACACAGCAATGCTCAGAAAGGTGAAGCGATTTGCCCAAGGCCACAAAGCTACCAGGGAACCGGATGGGAAACCCCACTCAGCTTTGACTCCAGAAACATTCTCAGCTGTTCAGAATACGACTCTGTCCACTCCATGGCGGGATGGGGAAAAAAGCACAAGGGGAAAGGAAAGAGGGTTGCAAAGCAAGTGAGGACAACCTGCCCATCACTTGGGGAAGTGCATCCTAGCCTTGTCCTTAAGTCTTTGTGCGTAATAACAAAAAGGGCCAGGCTGACCACTGGCCTCCCAGAGATCTGAGGGAGTTTGGCCAGAATCTCATTTGTAATTAACCTCCTGTAACAGGTCATCAGCAAAGGGGGCTGGAGGTATTGATTTTGGTGGCAAATTAGGTGAACCTGTGCCCTTCCAGGAACAAACACATTCATAGCTCCCTCTAGATCCACTTCTGTGACTCTCATTAGAGTGAACGAGAGTGATTTCCATGGAGTGGGGCCTGAGGCACCTTGATTAGAGTGGTTAATGCGAACTGTTATACTTGCTATGGTTCTTCTCAAACAGAGCCCATAATGAGCCTGTTTATTCATTGTGATGGTTTAATCAGAAAACGTTAGATTTCAAAATTTGCAACCTATGTAAAATACAAAAGGTAGAGTTCTGGAGGTAATGGGGGAGAACCTCTGACTAAGTGTGTTACTGCTCCTGTGTACACAAGGAGTGTGAAGCCAGAGCGTATTTTTGAAGACCTCCCACAGACAGAAGCCTCTCAGTCTACTAGAGTTTTTATCCTACTGACTTCAATTTGCAAGAACTTCCAAAACTGGAATGAGGGAGAGTGACTTCAGGGTGGATACTAAATACCATCATTTTTCCATTGAATTGTTATACTCTAAGCAAGGTCTTTGGAGTCACAGCTGCAATCTGCATTTTCTTAGCAGTTTTCTCCAGCTCAGCACTGAGGAGGATTAGGTTCAGTGATAAGGACCTCTGCGTGCATTGTCATTTAGAGGGGTGGGGAGAGAGAGATGATTTTAAATGAAATCCCTTTCTTTTCCAAAGTACTTTCACTTTTGTCATTTTTTTTTTGTTGTTGTTGTTGTTTAATGTTGAGGGTAACCCTGAAAGGTAAGCAAAAGAGAGAATACCACTGTGTGGGATATAATAGATATCATTGGTGTTGGGCAAACAGATGCCTTCAAATTTTTGTAATTATGCATTGCTTTTTAAAGTCTTCTTCTATTTGTGATGAATGACACTGGTTTTCTAAATACAATGGTAATAAATATGTTCTTTCACACAAGTTTACCTGTTAAAGATCAAAGCAATTTGATTGGGGAAAAAATAATCATATAGGTGATACATGGATATTTCAAAAACCACAAAGGTGATGTATAGATATCTCAAGCTGGGAAATCTGGTTTAGGAAAATGGGCCATTTGAGCTCTGGAAGATACGGCATATCAGGAGACAAGATATCTTTGAGAGAAATAAAGTGGCCTGTTTGCGTTTTCCAAGAATAGGAATTTGGTGGAGTAGAGAAAACCGAAGCAAAACAAAAAAACAAATCAACATACAGAATGCTGAAGGGCCCTTAGGAATAGTCTAATCTACTTAAAATGATTTGTGTTCTTCTTGTGCCAATACTCCTTTCCTCCACTAAATTTCTAGAAATGTTTTGATATAAACAAAAGTCTACGTGAATGTGTTTTTATTTTATTGTGTTGTTTGGGGACAGAATTACGAAAAGAGTTCTACTCTTGGCTGAAAACCAGGATAGAGAAGAAAGGAAAACTATAAGACCCAGAGCGGAGAACCGGATCTCAGCAGAGGCAAAAGATGGGGCAAGAGGAGGTCATGGGAACGTCTGCTCTGGGCTACACAGGACCCTGGACACTGCTTTTCCTGGAGAAAAGTGAGTAGGTTTCATCTAGATTTTAAAAGGCAGAAAGTGCCAGCTGAAAAAACTAAAAATAGAAATTACCCATATGATCCAGCAATCCTACTTCTAGGCATATCTGCAAAGAAATTGAAGTCAGTTTGCCAAAGAGATATTGTCACTTCCATGTTCATTGCATCGTTCACAATAGCTGTGAAATGGAGGCAACTTAGGTGCTCATAATCAGATGAATGGGTAAAGAAAATGTGGTACATATACACAATGGAATGCTCTCCAGTCTTTAAAAAGAAGGCAATTCTATCATTTGTGACACCATGGATGAACCTGGAGAACATTATGCTACCAAGTGAAATAAGCCAGGCACAGACAGACAAATATCACATGATATGTTTCATATGGGGAATCTAAAAAAGTTGAACTCATAGAAGTAGAGAGTAGAAAGCTGGCTACCAGAGGCTGGGGGAAAGGGGTGGATGAAAAAAGGAGAAGTGTTGATCAAAGGGTACAAAATTTCAGTTAGACTGGTGGAATAAGGTTTAGTGATCTACTGCACAGAAAAGTGACTATAATAAATAATAATGAATCGTATATTTTAAAATTGGTACAAGAGTAGATTTTAAATGTCTTACCACAAAAAAAATGATAAGCATGTGAGGTGATAGATTTAATTAGCTTGATTTAACCATTCCATAATGTAAATATGTATCAAAATACCACATTGTACCCCATAAGTATATACAATTATTACTGGTCAATCAAAAATAAAATTTAAAAAGAATGTAAACAATACAAATGAAGTTGGTCTAAGTGATAGGTTATAGGTTATGGTCAAAGCTGAAATTGGAACTTTTAGTTCCAGATTACACCAATAGTTAACCTCCCTTTATGTGTCTGTTCCTCATAGACAGGGGCTCCAGGAATATTGGTTGATTTAATAAGTTTAAACAAAGTTGAGTTGCTTACATTGCACTATAGGTTACTATAATGATACTTTAAATGTAGAGTTTGTGCATTAATTCATATATTCATAAGATTTTTTTTTTTTTTTTTTGAGACAGGTTTTTACTCTGTTGTCCAGGATAGAGTGCAGTGGCATGATCGTAGCTTGCTGCAACCTCACACTCCTGGGCTCAAGCGATCCTCCTGCCTCAGCCTCCTGAGTAGCTGAGACTACATGTGTGCACCAGTGCACCTGGCTAATTTCTTTTCTATTTTTAGTAGAGATAGGGTCTCACTCTTGTTCAGGCTGGTCTCGAACTCCTGACCTTAAGCAATCCCTTCTGCCTTGACCTCCCAGAGTGCTAGGATCACAGGCGTGAGCCACTGTGCACAGCCCTCATAAGATTTTTTTCAAAATGACCCCCTACTTGATTGTCAATGCTAGTCTGTAGATGTGCCTTTCCACAAAATGAGGATGGGTTTATCTTTGCATTACCAGTAGATGGCACAGGGTGCAGTGCTGGCACACTGTAGGTAATAAATATCTGATTCACGATTAATGAATTCAGAGGAATAAAGATGACTTTAAATGGTTTGCTAAGTTACTTAAAGCCTTGTATGACACGCCCCTCTTACCACAGACTTTCACCTGTTGCACGGGAAACTCCAGACACAACTGCCATTTTATTTTCCTGCTTCTCAGAACATCCTAAGTTTCTTCCCTTTTTTGGCCCTTGGTCTTCTTGTTCATTGTGCTTGAAAACTTAACCCCAGATCCTTGTGTGGTTAGCTTCTTTCTGACATTTCAGTCTCAGCCTACATGGTACCACTTAGCAAAGCCTCCCCTGGGCGACCAAGCTAAAGGAGCAGCTCCTCGTCACTCAATATCCCGCCCCTTCCCAGGTCTTTTCGCTGTCAGAAATGATTATTTATTTATTTTATTTCAATTTTTCGTAAGTAGACTATAAACTTCATGAGAACAGGGATCTGGTTTTCCCCCAGTAACTAGCTCAGTGCTCACAAAAAGCAGGTGTTCAACGAATATATATTTAATGAATTACTAAGTAATTAACTCTAAAGCAAGTGAATGCATGCCAACTACTATATACATAGTCCACAATATTTTCTTTATGATTTGAAGAGAGGGTAAGACCAGATTTGTTTGGTCAAAGAAGATTTCAGAGAAGAGGCGAGGATTTACCCTGAAAAATGTTATGGTAACCAGACTTCAAAATGGCCCCATGAAGCTGTTCCTGATATCCACATCTTTGTGTAGCCCCTCCCAGCCCACTGCACCAGCATTGGTCTGTGCAACCAGCAGAGTATGGTCAAGGTATGGCTTGTCACTTCCAAAATTAGAGTATAAAAGACTGTGACTCACAGGAAAGAGACAAACTCATGAATAGTGGGGAAGTCTGTTTATTTTACATAAAAAAAAAAAAAAAAGAGTAGTCACAGAGTTGAAAGAAAATATTTGGGCTTTGGAGCCAGCTAAATATGGGTTTGAATCAAGTGCTTGCATTTATAAGCTGTGAGAAATTGAAAAGTTTACTCTTCATTTTTTTTCAACGTTCCTGAATATGTTCAGTGTCTAATACCTAAAAGGCACTCGAGAAACATGTGCTGAAAAAAGGAATAGGTGGATGGATCTATGTTTTTAAAATAATTATATTATTGGATTGTTATGAGATTTAAATGAGATGATATAAGTAATCTGTTTAAAATTCTATGTGTCAAATGGCCCTCAACCAGTTGTAATTATTACAAAGATTTAGAATTCATTTAACTTATATGTAGATTTAGCTTTTACATTTATTTATATTTTATGGGTTTTTTCTATTTATTATGCCTTTTACCTTGTTGGATTTATTCATATTTATGTTTAACTTTCATGAAATTCACACGATGTGTGAGCACTGTATAAGCCCACTATATAATTAGTGTGTGCAATTTATAAATACATTATACATATAAAATGCCATAACAATGAAATTTTCAAAAAAAACTTGTCCAAAGGTCACTGAACTGGTAATTAATTGATGAAGCTAAGATCCAAATCCCAAGGAGTGTGACCTATAGTCTTTAGCACAATGAATGCCATAAGGCCTAAATGACCAACTGGTTGATTTTCTAGTTCATTTAAATTTCTGCTACAATAATTATTGTGTTTTCTTTGTTTGAGCCAGGTCTCTTTGCATGCCAAAACCAGAAATTCACTTAAAGTAGTACAAACTGGGGGCAGTGGTGAGGGGGCAGTTAAAAATGGTGACGAGAAATCTTAGGCTAACAAAGTATAAGAGGCACACTGGGAACAGGGAGGTCACCTGCCAATTTTCTTCCTCCTTCTCTCTTTTCTTTTTCTGTAGGCATCGTCTCTGTTACTGCTGCTTTTCTTGAATATTTGCTTCATGCTCTTCTCTGCAGATCAATCTCCTTGTGTTTACTTATAGTTCACGTACCCATAAAATCTCATGCTACATATTTTTTGGCTTATCCTAGCCGCAACACTCCATAAACTTCTCAGCCCCCAAGCCTACCATGAAGTTCTCTTGTGTCTCTTATTTCAGATTTTTGAGCTGTTCAATGCCAGACATCTGTTATTGTCCAGAAGAGGTTGCCCATTTGGCAACCAAGCCCTGCTCCTTTACAAGACAGGCAGAAACCTCGATCATCATTTCAGTATAATAATTAACCAAGGAGATCACCATCCAGTTGTCTCAGTTTTAGGTATTTCATTAATTTTAAGGAGAGAATAAGTAAAGTCCAATCACATGTTCAGTAATTAAGCAGGAACAACTAAAAAAATAACCTTTTTACTCATGGAAATACTAGGGCCGAGTATATGGAAAAAATGTAAAATTCCCGGAACTGCTTGCTATCTTTGAACTTTTACACATCCTTTTGCCTTATTAGGTAAGAAGTAACTGTGATCTTTTTAATTAAAACTATGTAATAAATGTGACTATCGAGCCTATTTCCTGAATTTTATCACATTATGACTATCACTTAGGAAATCAAAATTGTTATAGTTCTGTTAAGGTCTGATCATACCTATAGGAGACCCATATTCCATACCTGCTCAGCCCACTTAGGAGGTCCCCTGTCACTTTGGGGGATAGTTACATTTCAGGGCTTGCTCTCTCCAGCGCTTAGGTGACTCTGTTTGAGACTGCTCTGAGATTTTTTTTTTTTTTTTTTATTCCATGGGTGCACAGTTGTCTATATATTAATAGAAAGCAGGCTATATTCCTAGGTATTTAATGTCCTCAGGAGTGCCCCCCCAGCCAATGAGGTACAGGAGTTGGTGAGTAAATAGTTCAGTTTCCTTGACCTATGAGGCGTGCTCAACAGTTTTAGGAGAGGCTCAGCCGTACTTAGTCACAGTTGCCCACAATGATAACCTACTCATTAGCTTATTCTTCTTGGGTTTTCTTCCTTTCCTATCTACTTCCCTACTCTTTCATTATGCTTCCTGAGATTGCTGCCCCAATACACTACTAACCTACACCTTTGCCATGAGATTTGTTTTCAAAGAATCCCAAATAAAGAGAAAAGAGTATGCTACAGATACAGAGATTTAAAGCAAGTCCCTCTGCCAAATTTATGAAGCAGTTATTATATGCTCTGATCTAGGAGCTGAAAATGCAGCAAATAAACTTAACAAACAATTTATTAGTCTCCTGGGAAATCGAAATTTCTCTACATTTTTTTTCCATTTTTTAAACACAGAGTTTTCTGAAGCTTCACATTATGTTTGAACCACCAGTTTTCTTAATTATTTCTTCATAAATCAGACAACATGATGTATTATAAAAACACATCAATTTTAGGTTTTCTTTCAGAGAATTATTACCTAAAACATCAATGGTGAGGGGAGTGATATTGTTGTGCTTACCACCATGAAATGTCAAAGATAAGCAAATAAACTCACTATGGTATTCTGCAACCTGAACATCAAACGTCTGCCCTGCATCCGTCTTTGGGACTACACAGTTAATGGTATAAAATATTTAAGACTCACCTCTGGACACTAAGAGGTGCCGTGCTGCATGTTAAGTGCTGATGGAGCCTCCGGATGTTTTGAGTCTGAGCCTCCATCTGGAAACCAAGGCAATTGACTCCCAGAAACAAAAAAAATGCTTTTGATATTCTGTGTTTTTGAAAAGTTCTCTTGGTTGTCATCACAAAGTCACTCGCAATCAGGGAGTCAATTTATATTCAAGAGGTTCTCTTTCTATCAGCAAATGGTTTATAGGCACTTTCACTAAATTGCTTCTCTAAAAGAAATAGACAGGATCTCATCTGCATTGGCTTAAGGATTTCTCTGCCTGAAGACAGAGGAATGCTCTAGATGACCCTCAAGAACTCTTCATGCCTCAGAATCTGTGAAAATTTCTTTTAAAATTTTGTTTCAAATTCAAAGCAGTTTTATTCAGCTGAGATCATTTAAACAAAGAATTTCTTTACTCCTCTAAAGAAAAGGTGACCTTTTAGCATATATTTTTGTATGTATGTATATATGTCTATGTCTATGTACGTATAATAATATATAGCTATATATTATATTGCATATATGATTATTATATATGGATACATCTGTACAAGTATGTCTACACTTAGTAATTTAATAGATCCTCAAAGTAAATTTTAATGTAGATACAGAATTAATGTTTTTCTAGTTTCATAAATGAGGCAATTAGGGCTCAGAATGCAACCTGCCCAAAGTCATACATCTTGTAAAGGATAGAGCCAGAATTTAAAGACTCCCCCAACTCATGTAATTCCAGATTCCTATCTTGTTTCATCATTTCATGCCGACTTTACATATTTTGTATTTAATCTTCTTTGTTTTTCCCTGACAAGTAAATTAATTGTTAATTTTGTCTAAATGGAAATTTAAACAATTAAATTTAAATAATAAGAATAATCTTGTATCCTGTGAATAGTAAGCTAGAACATATGTAGTGTTTTAAAAATAAAAAGCTTATTTATACACTGACATATCTCACCAAATTTCACGGCATTTACATTTCTCTTGCTCAATTAGAAAAGCATTATGGCAGAGTGGTTAGAACCTTGGGCCCCACAGTGAGACTGAGTTCAAATGATCTTCTACCATATACTAGCAAATGACTTGATCTTTGTCTGGTTCAGTTTATTTATCTACAAAATAAGCCTAACTAGTACCTACATTTTAGATGTGCCAAATGGTAGGAGAAATGAGATTATCTAAGTAGAATTTTAGCAAATGTTCAACAAATGTTAGCTGTCTTCATTGACAGGACACATCTAAAAAATATTATGCATGTGCTCCAGAGCTCAGCAATCTACAACCCATGAGCCAAATCCAGCCCAGTGTCTGTTTCTGTAAATAAAGTTTTATTGGAACACAGCCACACCCGGGTGTTTATGTATGTTTGCTTTTACACTATAACAGCAGAGACCTTGGCCTACTAATCATACATATCAACTATCTGGCTCTTCACAAAAAAGGTTTGCTGATCCCTGGTCTACCCCATCACCAACACTCCTTCAGAATAACAACTCAATCAAACCAGCCTGATTGCAATATGACAGCCAAGAAGTGTATCAGAGAAAAGAAATTGAAGGCACCCTAAGACAAAGGTAGCTGCACCAAGGAACAGATAAAATCTGAACCTAAGAGTGTCAAGAGGAATTGGAGATATAGGTCCTCAGGAAGCCCAGTGATATTAGAAAGGTGGCATGAGCAAAAAAATTGAGAAAGTTGACTTTTAACAGCCATGATCTCCAGACACAAATGAAACTTCTTTGAAAGACTAAGCTGCTTCACCCCACACTCTTTTATTAAAGGTATTTATGAACACTCTTCCAATCCCCTCTCACATAAACCTGCACCACCAGAGCCAAGCCACTGCACACTCAAAGCTTTGTGACTTGTATGAAGCAAGATTTACCAGCATTACAACAGTGAAAGGGAAATAAATTGGGTGATTTCATTAGTTTCTGTTCAATGAAATCTTATTTTATTGCTAAGCTTTGACACTTTTTGCAGAACTTCAACTATCTTTTCTCTCACCCACTAAGAAGTAGCAGCAGCACCAAAAAATCATCCAGACATCTGGATATTGCATTCAATAATTTATTGGAATCTCAGTCATACTGCTACAATGAAAGTAGAGAAGATAAAAGGAACTTCACCCACACTACAAATAAAAGACTTGGAATAATAGTTGGGTTTTTTTTTTCTCCCTTCCAAATATTAAGTTTTATCAATCAGAATCTAACAGCTCTGGGACCAGAGCTGGCTTTGTTGTTAACAATATCTCAATCACACATATTGCTTTTCCAATACAACTTGCAGGGGACTGATTTGTGATAAAGCTGATATAGGAAATGCAGAGGGGGACAAACATACAGCCAAATAAATAAGGTTAAAATGAAATTGATGGAATGGACTCAAAGGCAACTCCTCACTCACTTCCTCTAGTTTAGATGCTGCATTTGGTCTTAATGCTGCCTTTGAAACCTTTGTATCTAACCTATTTGCAGGAAGAATAAAGCTCCAGAAACTACTATAATAATATCTAGGCAGCGCTGCCATCTTAAAAGTTTGTTTTTGCTTGATAGATGGACTTTCTCTAGAAGAGAAATATCACCCTGTGGTATAGCTCTGGGCTTTGTAGAATAGCTCAATCTGACCAGCAATTGTTCTATCCTGCCAGGACGGGTGGGGAGGGGGAGAATTTATTTAGAGTAATTGCAGACTTCACTCCTAACTACGACATTGTACTGCCTCCACTGCAAGGAACTACATGCATTTGCAGTGGAAAATGGGCTCAGTCAACATTAGACTACTTACCTAACGGAATAGGGGAAACTTCAGAGGTGTTAGGTGTTCACCTCAGGCTGATTACAAAAATAAATTCTAGGTGAATCAAAGGCCTAGATGTAATGAATGAAACTGCAAGAGTATGAAACGAAAATAATTCTATAATCATGGGCTTGAGAAAATGTTTCTATATGTGTCACAAAAATTTTAAAGAAAATGAGAGATAAATTGAATTACAAAATAATCAATTTACATGCTAAAATTTCAGCATGATGGGAATACCATGAGCAAAGTTAAAATAAGCATGGGAACATTTCCCATAATTTATAATAGAAAAATGCTAACATATTTAAGTTAAATAATTTCTGGAAATTAATCTTAACCCTTCAATAAAAACTAGGCAAAGATCATGTATAGGACATTTGCAAAAGAATTCTAAATTGCCAATAAGATAGGAGAAAAAATTTGATTTTATTAACCCAAGAAATCCAAATGAAAACGATAATAATTTGTCGCTCATGAGATTGCTAAGAGTAAATATTAAGTCATATATAATATTGAGAGGGGTTGCAGTAATAGCATACTCAAGTGGTGCTGTTGCAAATATAATTTGGTATGACCATTTTTCAAGGGTCGTTAATCACATTTAAAATGTATCACCTATTTTCTCCAGCAATTCAACCTCTCAGTATCTACTCTAAGGGTATAACTGGTCAAATAAGTTAAGGAATATATAGTAGATACTTATTATATCACTGTCTAATGAAATCTAATGAGGTCTAATAACAGCCAATTATTTAAAATAATTATGGTAAAGTCATATAATCAGATAATATGTAGTCATTTACAAGCATGAACATATCTATCTATATTCCTTGATCCGTAATAACTGAAATTATTTTGGACTTATTTCTGTGCCCTCTTCTCTTCTTGACTGAAAAGTTTACTCTCAGTGACTTCGATTCCTCCCATGGCTTCAGGTAACATTTATATGTAGATCATTCTCAAATTCATGTAGGTAGCTCAGCTCTTCCCTCTGCAATCCAGACCTTACTCCATGACAACTCTGAAATTGTACTCTTCATCCTTTCTTCAAAGCAGTTCTTCAAGTTTTCCTCATCAAAGTAAATGATAAACATCAACTATCCATTTGACCATCTCTGATAGAATCCTGTCCCTCAAAATCACATTCTATCCAGCAGCAGTTGGATGTTATTGATTTAACATCACCTACATTTTCAACATCAAACATCTGCATGACTAAATAATCTCCCAAACTGTTTCCCCACTTACAGAATAACAGCCTTGAAAACATTATCATCCATGCTAGTCAAAGAACTTCAATTAAAAATGAGATTATGTAATCCATTAAATCATGCAATAAATTACATTTAATAATGTAATCAATTAAAGTGAGATCATGTAATCTATTCCTTAAAATTGTATGGGGTCCTACTGTTTGAAATCTTGAATGTGAGCAATAATGCAAAATGCCAACATGATCTTGCCCCTGCCAAGCTCTATAGTTTCCTCTGACATCATTTTTATTTTTCTCAATAAGTTCCACAATGACCTTTTCATCTCAGTTTTTTAATGTCTTAGCTCTTCCAACATTGAAGCCTTTAAACATGTTGTTTCCTCCTATATTGGAATGGGAGAAGCCCCATTTCTCATACCACCATGGGAGATTGATTCCAAATTAGCCCCAATTTCCCATCCCTGTCTGTATCCTATACTGTCCTTTGCAATATGACTTTACAGCATCTTCCAACAGAGGTGTAGTGTATTTCACCCTTCCTTAATCTGGTCAGGCCTTGCAAACAAAATGTAACAAATGTGGCAACATGCTAGTTCCAGCCCAAGCTTCAAGCAGCCATGTAGCCCTCTGTTTTCTTGTTCTTGGATCCCCACCCAGCTACCTTGGTTAAAGCTTAGACCAGCCCACTACACCTGCTAAAGTGTGGGAGACCATGTGCAGAAGAACTGAATCAGTTCAGTTGTCCCAGCTGGACCAAGACACGGAATGAGCCCAGCGAAATCAGCAAAGCTGCTTATTTGACCACCAGTGTGTAAGTGAGCCCAGACAAGACCAGAAGAACCACCCCGTAACCCAAAAACTTGTAACCAAAAAGAAAGGTTTACTGCTATATAGCACAAAGTTTTGTTCATTCTTTGTTTCACTACGTAACTGTGGCATTAGATACAAAAACTGCAAAAAATAGCTGATAGTGGATGAGCCATAATTTTCTTTCACTGGAAATTTCATCCATCTTGAGTCTTACTTTCTGAAACCCCCAATAAATAACCCCTCTATTTCGGTCTCTAAGTGTCTTCTCAGACTATTTAATAAGTTTTTTTTTTTTTAATTTAAAAGTATTACAGGGATACAAATGTTTTTGGTTACATGGCCCAGAACTTTACCCAATCCCTCCTCTCCCCTCCCCCCTGCTTTATTTCCATTGAGATTTACTTCCCTCCATGCACTGTGTGCTCATCAGTTAGTTCCAATTTAATAGTGAGTACATGCGGTATTTGTTTTCCATATTTAATAAGATTTTTTATGCTTTATATTTTTATGTTATCCTTCTCCAACGGCTCACATGGACTCATAAGGGCCAAGGACATGTTGGTTTGTCAAGTACTGTACCTTCTACACATTGCAGAGTATCTGACGCATGATAATAGCTCCGTAAAAATAAGTGAAATGAATGCATAAACATATAAATGGAAAGATCTTTGTAATATATTGTTCCTGAAAAAACAAGATTAAATTTTGTTTATTTTCATCCCTGTATTGAAATGAAATAAACTTCCTTTGATTCATCCAATGAAAAACTACACAACAGTTAAACGGAAAGAAGTAAACTAACATGTAGAAATATGGCTAAATCATAAAAACCTAATGTAAACTGAAGAAAAATTGCAAAAGAAATTGTATTCTGGTATCATCTGTATTACAATTTTAAAGAAAGATAATAAAAATTCAATGCTATACTTGGAAATACTATCACCAATTTCAGGAAAATAGTTACTGCTGGGAAGAAAGAGAGAGCAGGAATGGGGTGAAAACTGGCTGTGTTAAAACATTTTATAATATATCTTAGAGAAAAAGACCTGAAGCAAAAATGCAAAAATATTAACACACATTTAAAGCCACATCTGCTTATAATATTTTTCTGGATGTTTTTGCATGTTTGAAATTTTTATAATTTAAAATTTTTAAAGAAAAACATTTGGTCACCTGGAATAATCCCACTTATATAAATATACATGTGTATGCATGTGCATACATGCACGTGCATAAACTTGGTGAATGTATACACAACTTATTTTTTATGTAAAAAAGTTATGCTTGTTTGAGGGAGAGAAAGAAAGAGAGAGAGGAAGAGAGGAAGAGAGCAAGAAATGTTGAGATTGAAATCATTCCTTAGATGACTAGGTAGAAGTTCACTATTTCTGATAGGTCAAATTAGTTGAAAATTATGTCATTAATATGCATGACTGCTTAACCAGTTTAGTTAAAATTAGTGGGCAAAATTAACTATGAGGACTTTTCCTCCTAGTCTTCAGCTGTTATATAACAATGTATCAACATGCAATAATCATAGTATATAAAGTATTTATCAAATACTTTGTATTAAATACACCAATAAGTATTTATAGAAAGGAAAAGAGTGACAGTCTACCTCAATGTCTATTATGATCTCAATTTTCTGCAGAACAAGACTACTGAGTTAAGAGAATAAATAATAAAAATGGAAACATTCCTTTCCTTGCTTTCAAAAACATAAAGGTAAAGGGCATCGTGTCCCAGTGCTGGCCTTGGTTAGGAGATGCGATAAAAGGACTGACGCTAATGAAATAAACAAGTCCTCTGATGAAAAATGAGATGGGAGTCTGGAAAAATAATAATGTATTCTGAAGGGGCTTTGCCTGCTGGCAAAATAAAAGAGGTTGATCCAAATAGATTAATTAGATTAGAATATCTGCATTGGAGCCTACCTGACTCTAAATAAAATCTTAGCAGTACGAAGGAAGAAAATGCAGAACTTGAACATTCTGACTTCCCAACATTATTCATACACCATCTTCTAACAGGGAATCTTTGTTAAGGAAACGCCCTGAGAACACTACTTATACCCTGGGCTGAGCCAAACTCTAACAGGAACTAGAGTGGCCGAGCCTAGAGGTTCTTGGTGATATATCTTCCCACTATTTGTCCATCTCCTCCAGTCATATGGGGCAGGAAGGACCCTCTCTTTGCATGCAGAGTTTGCCCATCTTCTACCTTTATCATGGCAACCCCCAAAAACTCATTTCTCTGGAGTAAATCGAGCATCTTAGTCAGGAGACCTGAATTTAAAAAAAACAGACCGCAAACATCCAAACTTAAAGAATTACAGGTAATGTCCACCTTGGCCCAGAGACTAGGCATTGAATCAGACATGAATCAGACCT
This sequence comes from Eulemur rufifrons, assembly GCF_041146395.1. Classification (NCBI taxonomy): domain Eukaryota; kingdom Metazoa; phylum Chordata; class Mammalia; order Primates; family Lemuridae; genus Eulemur; species Eulemur rufifrons. The sequence goes on along the minus strand of NC_090989.1, from coordinate 180,290,964 downwards.
GAGTATCAACCAGTCTATAGCATAGATGGTATTAAAGGGTTGGGAAAATGTTGTTTGAGACGTGTGTGAGATGAAATAGTTGAACATTATAGGACAAAAATACTAGCTATACTAGCTAGTACTTTTCTCCACTCACAGAGGCCCTTCCTATACTAAAGATCCTGGCAACACGGGAACATCTTGGAACTTCACGATGACTTCCCTGCCTTATCTTAATGTCAGGCAGTGTTATTGGCCCACTTGGTGTAAGTGGTCCTTAATTAAAAGTGAAAGCAGGTATCATGGTTGGTTCTTTTCTCTCTATGAAAATTTCTGTTTGGATTTCACCGTGGCTTAGATTTCATCAGATAAATAAAATGATGGGAAAAATGAACAAGAGAGTCAAGGATGACTGGAGAGAAGTGTTTTCTACCTTTGTCTATATAAGGAGCAAATGACAAGAAGAGGTAAGAGAGGGACAGGGTACGTGTTAGGGTTCATGTATTGTAGGACTCAGTGGAGTAAAAGTATTGTTGGAGTCCATGGGCTGTAGAAAATGAGCTAGACAGTCAAGTGGCGATGATTGAGAGTTGGGAAGGTTGAAAATCAGATAATGGGTGAAGCTGGCCATTCTAGAAATGGACAAGCCCTCAAAGGAGTAGCCTTGGCAGGGTGGCTATTGGCTAAGACAGAGTAATAAACGAGGTCAATGGAAGGAAAGAAACCAAGGAACTAAGAAATCAGGATATTGAATACTGAACACTGAATTCCCCAAAGACTGAAATTGCCAAGAAATATGACAGGCATCTTATGGAGAGAATGACAGTGAGTTAGGAGGTAAAGTCTTCAAAAAATATTGGGGGTTAGGAGATGAGAACATGATTGCAACAAAGAGAAGTAATAATTGTCCAATGGCGTGATTGTAGAGGCTGGGCCATTCGATAGAGGAGAGATTATCTGGAAGTGGCAGGGAGGAGGAAAGAGGACTCTGCCTCTACTTACAGACCCAGTGGTGTGAGGGGTATGGGAGAAAAACAGTTGAGCCTGACACAAGAGAAGCAGCATCCTCTGATGAAAGCCTAATTTCATTGGCAGAAACACAGTGAGTTTCGAAAAAAGTTTACATGCTAAGATTTTGCTGGTGACTGACTTTTGGTTTTAGGAGGTCCAGGAAAGAATTTCACAAGTTGAGGAGGACTTGGAAATGGGTTCAGATATGGGAACACTCAGAGCTATGTGCAGTTGAGGGTTTGGGCAATGAGGGTGACCTAAATTCTGAGCTTATTATGATGCCTTATGTGCGCAGGAGCAAAGACCTAATGATAGCAACGATGGTGATGTCAAGGCAAATACGGGGGCAAGGATGTGTGCCATCTGTGTTTTGGAGTATGTTTGCGGGATTCTTGCCAAGACGACTTTTTCATGCCTCCTAGGAAAATGTGGAGCTGAGGGGAGGGACGGTTTTATCCACAGCATTACAGAGTCTGACACTTCCTCCTAGTACTGAGGAAAGAGAGATGGAGGATGGAGTGAGATAACTGGAACTGCAGGCAGGAGTGAGATGCTTCTTTAGAACATCTGGGGGGTACCAATGAGGGGTGCTTTGAAACGCCAGTGCTGTGTGCAAAGCCTGACTTCTGTTGCCAGTCAGATCCAGGTTTAAAGTCCTAACTCTGCCACTCACTTGCTGTGAGGACTTAAGAAAGCTCAGAAACTGCTTTGCCCAGTGTTTGGCTCACTGGATACATATTAGCTTTTATTAAATTTAATATGTATATTAATAACAATATTCAGGGCCCACAGTCAGCTAAACTTGCCAAAAAGGAATGTCATAAATTTTAACATTTGAGTCAGCTATATTTAATAACTTTTTAAAAGAAAACACAAAGATTACTTTTTGAATGGATACTGCAAACAGTACAAGAAAACATAGAGAATCTTCCAGAAGGCAGAGAGGCAGCTGGCAGAGGGTGCGGCCCTACAGCATAGTTGTTTATATTTGATTACTTTTGTTTAAAACCGATGAAATAATTAAAATAAATCCTTTGTGCTCAAGGGATAGGTCCTAGTAAGAAGAACTCTAGTAGTTCGCTTGGATGGGATTTCTGGAAGAATTAGAGGAGGGTTACATAATCTCCATTCATAAAAATAGAATTGATTTATGCAAAACAACTCATTAATATGTATGTGAAAGTAGATCTCTCAACTGCACAATTCTCAAAAAGGGGAAAAAACACCCTGCAATTGACTTGTTAAATCACGTCTATAGATCCAGACTCTTCCTCATTTGCATTTTCTGTCATGAGTAGAAACATTGCCTAGGAGGATAGTATTTCTGGCAAGGGATTACAGTTTGAAAACCTATTGCTTTGGTTAATGCTCAAGCACATTTTTTACTTGTTCTTTATTCTAATGGCATTAATATATTTGCTTTTTTTTTTTTAAGTGAGTTTGCAGTTATATTTGGGCAGATACACAAATACAGAAAAAAGACTTTCTTTTGCTCTCTGCTTACACTTGTGTTTGGAACTCAGCAAGTGCTTGATAAATGTGAGTTGTTTGAATGTACAAATGCATATGTTGAATAGCCATCTTAGAGTTTGGAAATATAGATTATCATTTGTTTTTCCTCTGGATTTGTGTAGACCATAACAGAGCTGCCTCCTTGTATGACCTTGTGTTGACCTCTGTGGTAATGCTGTTAGTGGACTGTTTTAGGCTCTAGCCTAAGGCTTATTTTGAGACTCTGCTGCTCACAGTCTGGTATCCAAGGGCAGTGACATCAGTGCCATCTGGGAGCTTGCTAGACATGTTGAATATTGGGTCCCCCTTTAGACCTTCTAAATCAGAATTTACATTTAATAAGATCCCCAAGTGATCCACCTGTGCATTAAAATTTGACAAGCACCCGTTGAGTGATTAGGAATGTGGTTAAAACATCAGAATGTCTGACATCCAATCTAAGCTTCTCTCTTTTCTGATGTCCTTGGGCATTCACTTCTCTGAGCTTAATTTTGCTCATCGATAAAATTAGGATTTTAATAGTCGCTTATTTGGTACCTGGTAGTTTTAAGGATTCAGCTAGATTATTCTGTTTAATTAGAAAGAACTCTTTTGATGGTTGGTACTTTAAGGAAGAAACATCTAAAGCACACATCACAGAGGATGCTTTCAAGTTCACAAAACTTGAAATGCTTATGTGCTTTGTTTCAATGAATTCTCATTATTTTCTCACTGTTACAAAAATGGAGAAGGAAGTAACATAAACATAAATGTAGTAATACTGATTCGGGAGCCAGAACGTGTACCTTCCCAAAGCATCCATCTTGGACGTAGGGAAAAAGACAGCCTCCTAGAACCACACAGAGGAATGTTCAAGAGAAATAGTCTAACCTTGTTTTCTGAAATAGCAAAGCAGAAGCTCTGGAGTCAGTTCCTACTTTGGGAGCCTTCCACCAAGAAAGACCACATAATATATGAACAAAGTAAGTATTAGATTGACTTGCAGTTTGACATATTTAGCAACTCATGTCTGTTGCCTGTATTTTAAAGGACTATTGATGTTGTAACAGTGACAACTAGACATCAGTAAGATTCCCAAACAGATAGAGACGTTAGCTACAGCGATGGTACACTGGGCACATAGTTTGGGAAGTCTCCTAACAAATATTATGTAAAAAGCTTAATAAGTACCTAATAAATAGTAGCTATTATTTTTCAGATACGATATAAGAAGCCACCGTAAGAAAATCCAGTGTGTGAGCGTGTTTGTGAGGGGACTGTCATTCCCTAAATCACCTACTTTATTCTTTCTTTTTTTGTTTTTTTTTTAATTTTTTATTGATACATAATTGTACATATTCATGGAGTATATATTATATTTTGATACAAGCATATAACATATAATAATCAAATCAGGGTAATTGGGACATGATTCACCTGAAACATTTATCATTGCTTTATGTTGGGAACTTGATGAGAATTCATAGGGGAAACTTCCCTTAGGTTTCAGAGTCAGAGTGATTATGCTCACAGGAACAATTGTCATATTTTTATCCCATGAAAGTACTACTCTCTGCCTTGGCCACCAACTGTAAAGCTTTTTAAAGCTCAACTTTAATAATTGGACAGGATCTTGTGGCATGAATTTTTATCCTCCTGTTGTTCTCTTTGGATTTTATTCTCCTTGGGTTTAGCTTACAATTTGAGCCTCATTTTTCCTTTATCCATATCATCTCTTTTAATAACTACCAGATATCAAGACTTATTGTAAGATGGCCATAATTAATAAAGTGTGGTATTTACACAAGCATAGGCAGATATAACAAAGGAAGAGAGAATGGAGAACTCAAAAACAGTCCCAAGCATGTATGCACACTTGATTTCTTTCAGACATGGCATTGTAGAACAACAAAGGAAGGATTGCCTTTTAATACATATCCTGGCTCAACTGGACCCCTATAGAAAAAAAACATTGGAATGAACTTACAGCATTCAAATGAATAAATTCATAAATAAATAAATTTCAGGTGCCTTGTAATTTTAAATATGAAGAACAAAATACATTGTAGAAGATAATATAGAAGAATATCTTTATGATCTCAGGGTAGGGAAATATTTCTTAAACTTTTTACAAAAACCATCATCCTATATAGGAAAAGATAAATAAATTGGACTATGTTAAATTTAAAACATTTTGTTTATCAAAAGACATGATTAAGAGAGTGAAAAGGCAAGCCATACAGTAGTGGTTTCCCATATATCAAAGCAACAAAGTGCTTGTATCCAGAATCAATCACTAAGAAAAAGACGACTCAGTAGAAAAATGGAAAAATGAGTAAAACTGTTCCTAAAGAGGGGAGGGATTTCCAAATACTCAGTACATATATAAAAAGGTGCTTAATTTCATTGGTTTTTCAGGAAACAGAAGCTAAATAGAATGAGATACTCTTTATTAACCCCCCAAAATGCTAAAATTTTTAAAGGATCATCATATCAAGTGTTGTCAGAAATGTAGTACAAAACATTTCTGGTAAGGGTAGAAATTAATAAAATCACTCTGCACAACAGTTTGGTTGTATCTTTTAGTGTTATTCATATACCTACACAATTGCCCTATGGCTCTATGGTCTATACAGCAGAAAAACATATGCACAAATGTACCAAAAGATACCTACAAGAATGTTCATAGAAGAATTATACATTGTTGCTCCTAGAAATAACCCAAATTTCCAATAACAGCAGAAGCTGTACAAAAATTGTAGTATATTCATACAATATACTATTCTACAGCAAGGGGAAAAAATGAACTACAGACACCTACAACGACAGGGATGAATCACACAAACATAGTTGGCTAAAAAGCCAGACTTGAAGGAATGTGTATAGTTTTATTCATCTAAAATTCAAAAAGCCACAATACTTAATTATAAATTTACAAGTCAAGACATGACTCATCTCTGAGACAGAAGGAGGAAGTAGTAATTGGAAAGCGACCCAAGGGGAGAACTTTCTGGGGGTGTTGGGAATGTACTTCTGGACCTGGCTTAGTAATGTTTTATTGAGTTATTTATGTCTTTCTGGACTTTTCAGTACATATTATACTTCCCGGAAAAGGTACGGCGTAAATTAACACCGTAAAATGTAATGAACATTTCCAGGTGTTTCCACCAAAACTCTCTATTATTTGTATTTGCTTTCTAAGCACTTGATTCTAATTTACTTTTTAGATAATATTGGATATATATTCAAAATAAATACCAGAATTTTTTTTTATCTGATCCTTTAGTGCAAATAAGAATTTTATGCTATAATTTGAACCAATTTTATAAATCTCAGAAGCAAAATCCATATGGACCATGTCCATAACTTTTTCAAAACCATTTGTAAAATAGCATAAGAGTAATAAACAAAACTTTCAGCTTTGTGTTTCTGTTTCCAGTTTTACAAATTGGAAACTAGGTTTTGATAGGATGAATCCCTTACTTCCTAATATTTTCCTTGCCCACCCCAACTCTTAGCCTGTGCAGTGTGAATGTGCAATTTTATTCAAATGGACCAAAAAGACTCACTCCTGCTGAATATAAGGAGAGGTGAGTGTTGGGAGAAAGACTGAATTTTGAAGAAGTGTCATTTCTGATAAGATACATAAATAGATATCCAGCAGTGATGATGCAGGAAAAATGAGGCTAAAGCATTGAACAATCTACTTTCCTGTTGATTTTAAATTTAAATATAATAATGGTTTGGTGTAATTTAACCACACAACTGCTCCCTGTCCATTTGTTTAAGATCTGAATTAGTTTTAAAAGCAAAGGTTTCTTTTTGATATGATACCAATTGGTGATTATGGTATTATTTCATCAAGAGAAATTCAGAATATTAAATCCATTGTTTAGTGCTATTTCAAAATGATATTAAAAAGCCAAAACTCATGTATTACCTTTTTTTTAATTCAAGAAATTAAAGAAAAAGTATTTCTTCATGAATTTTGTTTAGCTAGTTCTTTTCCAATGTACAAAAAAGGTTACAAGCCATTTTGCACTTTCATTTATAATTAGATATGCATTATCCACTTAATACACACTTCAAAATGATCAGGGACTTTACAATTTCTAAATGCATTTTTAAGTGTTATTTTTAAAACTTCTTCCCCTGGGTCTTAATTTCTTTTTAAGATATAAATGTACTTTATCATCATATCATCAGGATCATGTATAACTATTTTTGCATTTCTTATATATGAAAGAATTTTAAATACATTTGGAACTAATCAGTGCCCATGAAGCTTTTAAAATTTATTTCTAAATGTGAGGGTGTTTTCTTTCCTTACTTATAAAGACCCTGCCCAAAACATAGAAATAAAAATATATGTCACCTTCAAATACATAAATCTTAGAAATCCTTCTGTAAGAAGTCAAAGACATTTATATGATGACTTTTACCTTTTTTGTTGTGCTGTGAACTATGGTTTTTAATTTATGAGAATTGTTTTATTTCCTCTATCAATAAAATAAATTCATATCTAAAAAATTGTTTCAAGATGGAGATGTAAGAAGTTCTGGATCTGCTGTAGGCTGGGTAACCTTGGGTAAGTAACATAGTTGTCCTGCCTTGAACTTCTCCAGTTCAGAATAGCTTACAGGTAGAGAATGAAGATGAACGGCATGGCAGGTATAAAACTCTTTGCATTCCTCTGGAAAAAAATTACAGTGATTGTAAAGGCCTACATGTTTATAGCCCTTTGAAATACATTATTACCACATTTTAACCTTGCATCATTTAAAGTCAATCCTGTGATGTGGAGAAAGAATTCTTTAACCCCATCTGATCAGTTATTTTAAGAATTGAGTTTCGGGAAACCCCAATGTATACTGTGGTTTTAATAATATTAATAACATCAGTAATGTGTCAGACTAACATTTGTAAGGAAAAAGTATGTGGCATTTCAACTACATTTTATAAACAACTTCAACATCCTTAGATAATTCAAAATGGGTTCCATTGCTCTTAGGATAAATAGCGAAATACAAAACTTTGCCTATTAATAGATGTACAGCCAGGTTCCTGACTATCCCTCCATAGTCAGCTCACGCCCATCTGTCCATTGCTCTTGTCCTCTGCTTTACATATGGTAAAGATTTGGTCCTCATGGTAACTCTAGTTGAAATGGGTAATATTGGCACCCCCACTTTACACATGAAGTAACACTTGTGCACAATGTCATCTTGCATGTTAAATATTGCACTATGATGAGTTTGGGGGTGTTTCTTTGGTATCTCATAATATCGCTCAATTTTCCCATCATTTAAAAATTAAGCTTGGATATAAAGGGCCTCCTATAACAGCCTCCAAATTATTTTCCAGCCTTAACACAGAAAAGCAGTCACTTCTTAAACCCAGCCTTCTGCATTCCAGTAAGCCTGCCTCCTCTATCTTTTGCCCTCCTCACACTTTCTTAAGTACTGGAAGATTGTTCACACATCTGCATATCCTCTTTCTGTCCTTCCAACCTGCATGTTCTCTGCCACCCACTTTCTGTGTCTGGAACACAAAGCAATATTTCAAGGCTCAATGTGAGCCTCATTTCCTATGGACGCCTTCCCTTGTTCTTTCTCCAATCCAGACAAATTTCACTACTTCTCACTCTGGGCTGCTCCCCACTACAGGTGAAGTTCGCCTCTTCCACTTTGCTGTCAAGTAGGCGGTAAGAGCATGAACTCTTTACTCCAGCTGCCTGGATTGGAATACTGAATCTGCCACTTACCATGTGGGATTTTAGGCAGGTTAGTTCCTTCTTCTATGTCTCAATCTGCTCCTCTGAAAGCAGGGATTGTGATACTCTCAGAGGATTATTGTGAGAATCAATTGAGTTAATTTACATGAAAAGTTTGGAACAATGCCTGCCACATAATTTATACTGTGTTAGTGCTAGCGATTTCTTTTCTACTTCTTTTTAAAAAAAATTATACATAAGGTTTCACCTGTCTGCTCTGTGAAGACAGGAAATAGCTGTTTCCTACCTACCATTTAATCTTCAGGACCTAGCACAGTGCTTGATGCATATAAATTAGGTGTTCTATAGTTGCTTGGAGGATGAATAAATGAACGGTCAATTAGGAGGTCCCACTCTAGCTGTCTTTCCTTCTGCAACCGTGGAACACATTTATTTGAAACGGTATCTGTGATTAAATTTTAAATAATGCAAGAGCAAAAGGTTGCATTCATGGCTACCTTTTATCCTAAATGTTTATCTTTTCATTGGTAGAGTTCTATATTGTAAGAGCCTCCAAGAAATTCGGCTTAGTGATATCATAGGCTTCTTTCAAAACACCTATCTCATCTTCTCAAGGAAGACATTTTTAAACAGTAATGACAGATGCAATGTTCTCTCACACAAGTACAGACTAATTCATTAACATACATGTGAAAAGAAGAAGTCTACATGCAACCTTTACCACCAAAATCCTTGAGAAATAAAAGAAATTCAAAGCAGCTAGAAATGATTTAAAAAGTCAAACTGGTTTTATCATTCAAGAACACCAGGGTGGCAAGAGAAGACTTTGGTGACTAGACACCTGCTGAATTTGCTTTAGGGTTGAGTTTGGGCGATGGAAAGAAAGAGGAACTTAAATTAGAATCTACCTGAGTATTTGGACAGAGTCCTATTCTGAAGAGCTGAAAGGGACTTTTGTAATCAAATAATTCCAAACATACATTTAATAAGTACAGAGGGGTGAATGGCTTGTCTTGGTCACCTAGCTGGTTAAAGACAGATTTGATTTAGAAGCATATTTCTTAATAGTTAGTTTTTTTATACACAGGCCACATTTCAGGATGGTTTCATGGTGGGATGATTCATGATGAAGCAGGGTATTACAGGCTGTGTCTAAAATAAACTCAGAGTGTGCTTTTGGATTGCTAAACACCGGGATAAAAGTGACAAACAAAAGCCATCAATCATCTAGAGGTATGTACCTGCAGCATCTCTCCCATGGACAGGTTAGGTTCTGAAAGGCTGTTCATGAGTCCATTTGTTCTGAAGGTCAAAGTGACACTATACAATGGACTTCCAACTGCTCGGCAGCAGAGGAGCTGACACATTTTTATTTTGATGCCTAGCTTTGTACTGAAGTTTGTATGAGGGGGATACTGGACCCATTTTTTTCTATCAATAAGTAGACCAAATATCTCCCATTAAGTGTTTGATGTCTGTCCTACTTCAGGTTCCTTAGAAGCAGAGCCTGAGGCAGGGATTCAAGTGCATATGGTTTGTTAAGTGTGCATTCTCAGAAGAAAGGCAGAAAGGAGAGCAGGAGAGAGCAAAGGAAGGAGCTAAGTAAGAAGGTGTCTCAGCTGTTGTCTAGTTTCAGTCTGATCCCACGGGGAGGTCTGGGGCATGAAATGCAGAAAAGGGGCATCTGTTGGCATTAATAGCTGGGGATGGTCACTTTTTAAAGGGAATCTGGACAGGCCTCCACCAGTACCTACCACCAAATTTATTGTGAACCTTACCTGCAGATATCATTTATCATCTAGACAATAATTGTGCTAATAGCAAATGAAATAAAGAAAGAAGGCCCACATGATTTGGGTGGGCAGTGTTTGAGGACTCAGCACTCTAACATGAAGCCCATGAGTTTTAGACTCTGAACTTTTTTTTTTTTTTTTTAATAATCAAGTTACAGCTTGTTGTCTACCAATGTACCTTAAGAAAGCTCCAATCTCTGTGAACCTCAGGCTTCTAATCTATAAAATGGGAACAACAGCATCTTCCTCCTAGATTTTTGGCCTGTTCAAGAGAGATAATATGTGCCAAAGCACCTAAAAAAACTTGAAAACAAGAGGACAAGAAACTGGTCTGAAAAAAGTTTAAAAATGCAATCTAGAAGAGTTTTCTATGAGAAGCTGTAGCAGTTTGAAGATGTAGATGTTTGTCCCAGTTGAGAAAGGACTTCACATTCATTATCTCAGTTAATCCATGTCATTGTCCTATAGGGTGGATACAGCTGTAATTCTCATTCTATAAATTTCTTAACAAAGGCTTCATGTTGCGAGGTTTTCTAATTTCATGCTGCTAAATACTTGCCATAGATAGATAGAATTTGAACTCAGATTTGTCTATATTTAAATATCTCAGCATTTCATTATCATTGTTATCTTACCAAAGGACATTTTTACCAAAATGGACATTGGTGAGAATTTATAAAGGAGGTGGTGAAGAATGAAAACTTAAATGAAGAAGTGTTAAATAGTTCATGCACTTTAGGAACCTTCCATTTGGTTAGAGACTTGTATTTTGACTCTACTTTTTCTGTTTTCACACTCTAGCAAATTTCTCCCTGGAGATACTAGGGAACATCGTGGATATGGCACCACTGTAGGTACTGGACAGAAAGGGCAAAATGCTGTGGTGCTTGTTTTTGTTTTTTCAAATGTGAGACTTAGAGCCTAAGATCCTTTAAACTTTGCAGAAGAAACGTCAGTTCTTGGATACGGGCCATTTTACTTTCTGCATGAATAGTAATAGAAATGCTTTTAAGAATCAACGGTTATACACCTTCAGCCCAAAAGGAGGAAAATTTCATGAAGAGACAGGAAAGTCAGCAAGGACAGAAAAATTGATTTCCCCTATTTTGTCAAATGAAAGCATACAATTTCTTCTTGATTGAAGCTTTTCTCTTTTTGGCAAAGACAAAATATGTTTTAACTAGGGAAACTTCTAGTTGCAAATATTTTTAAAAGCAGAACAAAATGTGAGATATAATAATGTAGGAAATTTTAAAACATACTTTTGCTAAAAAGTGAGGAACATAGAAGAAAAAAATGTATGGTTATATAAAGCAGGGTGTATTAATTTGAGATGGAGATATTCAGTTGTTTTCAAGAGTGGATAGAATCCATAACTCTAGAGAAACTCAAGGGTATAGCAAATAAAATATACTGTATGGAGTTTTCCTTACCAGAGAGTCAAATTTATTCTTATGGAATCTGATTTAAATCATACATATCTTCTAAGGTCATCTGCTATCCAAACAGAGAAATAAATAATTATTGTAGCAGAATCATTCAGTCTCTGGAACAATCTTTTTTTTTTTCTGTAACATATTAATAAATTTCTGTATTATTTTGTTCCCTATTAGTTTCCCAAGTGATGATGTTAGCTGAAATGCATAAATCAAGGGTTATAATTATCTTTAACCTAAGTGTCGAAGAAGTCACCAGCCTCTATCCATAATCCATTTAGATCCACAATTCCCTACATTCTCCTTTTATTTCCACAGATACAAATACATTCAGGTACAATTAGCAATGAATTTGTGTGTGTGTGTGTGTGTGTGTGTATATATATGTACATATGTGTACGTGTATATATATTTTTATAAAACCAGAAACAAGGCTATCCCAAAATGGTCAACATATGGGCAACTGTGTGTACACCGAGGGGTCTCTGGTGCAGCATAACCCTTGGAACACAAGACTTGCAATGAGAACCTGATCTAATTATTAATTCATATATCTGCTGGTGACTAAAGTAATTTCACAAGATGAGCTTTGGGCATATATTTATTAATAAAATTTCAGAAAAATTACTTTTTCAAAGTAACAGACAGCATAGAGATTTCCACGAGCCCTGCAGGTGTAGGTGCTAACTTTTTGGCTCCCTGATAGATCCTCTGGGGCACAGGAGGGAGTGCAAAGAGAGAACTGCAAGCCTTCTACTTTATCCACATCAGCAGATATAATTACTCTCAAACAAGGGTTTTGCTGGATCCAATATGAAACATTTCAGTCCTTGGAAACACTATATACAAAGGATATTAGAGGCAGTATGTCTATTGTTCATCTGCTAATGTCCCCAAATGTCACCAAGGTAATTACTTGGATGACATTTATGTGATGCAGCTGGACATTGTTACAGTTAATATAAAGCCTGCCTTTGGCAACCACTTTATTTCCACCTACATCAAACTGTGGGTGTGTGATCGCTTTTCTTGGGAGAACACCCACCTCCCCCAAATGACATCTCTGACCCCAATTTTTTCTTCCTGTGCTCTGCACAGTAATAGCCAATGCAAAAGGGAAAAAAATAGTACTATGTCATATGTCTTTACCTTAATATTTATATCTGGAATTTTTAGAGATGACTCTAAAAATAATTCCTAAAATAGAATAACATTGATTTTTTTGAAACAGTTTTCCATTATCCCCAGGAGTCTAGATTCACAAAATGTACATTGTCAAAACTTTTACCTCTATAAAATTATATTCATTCTCAAAGATCAGATTGTTGGAAAAGTTGGATTTTAAAATATGTATATCATAATAATATTATATTCTCAGAGTCATAGAGTATAGATCCCCCCCAAAAAACTCACATGCAAACTGAAGCTTCGCCTTCCGACTTAGAATTGTCCCCAGAAGATTAGTGGCCAGGCACTGGTATGTACCAATATCTTGATCTGTGTGGGGGTTACTGATGGCCAAACTGCCTCCATCCAACCTGTAGTGGTAACTCATGGTAAAATCAATATCTGTGCCATTTAGCTTCCACCTTTAAGGGAAAAAAAAATCAAATTACACTTATAATATACAGAGTCAATTACTCTTTGTCTTAAACATCATGCAGTTTTAGTTCCTGCAAGTATTAAAAAAAAAAAAAAGACACGGTTACATGTAGAGATAATCCCACCAGTTTTACCAAAGATAACTGTCTTGATGAGCTCAGTGATGCAATAATTAGATTATTTTAAAGACCTCCTCTTTACATGTTGCAAATATTCACACAAATGTATAGAAAGAGACAACAGAACTCTTGAAATGAGAAATAAAAATTAGACATTTAGTCGGTAATACCTGCCATCCTATTCCTTTAGCACCTTTTCAAATAGCACATACCGTACCTGAACACCCACAACTGATACTTCAGAATTGAATGCCACAAGTGATTTAAAGATAGAAATCCAAGAAGGGTATATCACAAATGGCAGAAAGAATGGCAACAAAAACTTTACAATGCCAATTCGAGGCTGAAAACAAAACGATAATAATAACCTGACTGCTTTAGAACATGATTGTCTCTGTTAGTCTGTTACTCGGAAAATTAATCATGTTGAAAATATTTCAACAGTACTTGGAAATGCCAAACTAAAATTATACTTCAGCAAAACAAATGCTGTTTGAAAGGTTTTTATTTTAGGAAGCAAAAGTCTCTTGGCTTAGCTATTAGTCAACAATCCTTTAGTACGTGAATTAACTAGCTGAAGGGCCTTAGAGTTACATTTATATTCAGAGAATCGTAAGTAGTTTTAGAAGTTTTATTTGGATATTTTAAGACAAATACATACCCAGTAATCATCGCTAACAAACTCACTTCCTTTGCCTTTTACCTCCCAACTCAAAGTCTCTAAACATTTTGAAGTAGGAATCTTGCATATTTAATGAGATACATTCCTAGGTCACAAGTTGTGCGTTCTCATATGAACCATTTAGGAAAACAGACATTGAAAAATACTGAATATTCCAATGAAGGATTTATAAGGGGAAAAAGAGAAAAAAATATTGAATAATGACAGCCAGTTGTAGGCATGGAGGTATATCTTTTCTCTCCCATTGCTAGGTTCATGGCCAAGGCCTCTATAACAAAAGGCAGGTTAATAAGAGAAAAACACACAAATTTATTTAATATAAGTTTTACATGATATGAGGGCCTTCAGAAACAAAGATCCAAAGAAACAGGGAAACCTGTGGATTTTTATGCTAGTTTTGATGAAGAACAGATAGTCGTGTAGAAGTATAACTGGACAGAGATGGTATGATCTAATGGTAATAAATTGGGGGAAACTTATCAAAGCTTGTTTATTCAGATTTTTCTTGGTGTCTTTGTGTCTTCCAGGGGTAAAAGGATGTTCCTTTCCTCTGGGTATAGGAAGAGGACCTCTGGAATGAATTTTTTATGACCTGCTTCAAGGAAGAAGAGCAAGGGGAAGGTGAGAGTGACCTTCCTGTTTGGCATTTTCTCAAATGACAGGGTACCATATTTTGGGGTGTTCTGAACCTCATCACAGTCTTTTAGAAAAACAAGTAAATGGCCTCTTCCTATGGAATACAGTCAATTTCCAAACCATGTATTTTAGGGTCTATGCCAGCTTTACCATGATTCTCCCCTTCATACTGAATTCATAATTAAAAATATTTTGGTGGGGATGGCTGATTTTAAGACATGAATGACATGTTACAGAATTAATTCAAATGTCATTGACTTTTTTAGGAGCATCCTGAAACATCCCATGGGGAGAGTCTGACAAATGCCTACCAAAGTAGAAAAAAAAATATATAGACTTAGGTGTCCTCTACCTTCTTAAAGATGTGAAGTGATAGGCCGGGCGCGGTGGCTCACGCCTGTAATCCTAGCACTCTGGGAGGCCGAGGTGGGCGGATCGTTTGAGCTCAGGAGTTCGAGACCAGCCTGAGCAAGAGCGAGACCCCATCTCTACTAAAAATAGAAAGAAATTATACGGACAGCTAAAAATATATATAGAAAAAATTAGCCGGGCATGGTGGTGCATGCCTGTAGTCCCAGCTACTCGGGAGGCTGAGGCAGGAGGATCGCTTGAGCTCAGGAGTTTGAGGTTGCTGTGAGCTAGGCTGACGCCACGGCACTCACTCTAGCTGGGCAACAGAGTGAGACTCTGTCTCAAAAAAAAAAAAAAAGATGTGAAGTGATAGATCAAATATCAAATCAATCAGAGGTTTTGAACTAACTCTGTTACTTTTAAATTATTTAGTCATTTCCTGTGCACCTCAGCTTCTCTTTAATGAAAGGAAGTCAAAAGACAGCAGTCAAAGAGTACATTTCATTTGCCTGGATTTTCTGCCATTTTTTTTCCTAAAGGAATTTGTATAGACTGTTTCTTATTTTCAATATTAGGGTAGGAGAAAGGAAAAAAACAAAAACAAAAACTTTTCTTTCTTCAGGCCAGTCTCAAGATGCCAGTATTCTCCTTGCCAGGACTGTGATACTCTCTTATAATTTGCTTACAGGACACGATCTTTGGACCTCCATGTTCCCTATCATTTTCAAAGCAAAGGATATACCATACTTAGTTTGCCGGCTCTCTTTAATTTTGGAATCAATCACTGAAATAACTGCTGTCATCATTACATGCTCCTAATTAAGCTCAGTAATTGTTTTTCAACACAAATTCAAAGTTGTTGGCTTAGCTGCAGCAAATGAATTTTTCACAGTATCCCCATAATCATGCTGATCACTATGGTACAATGATTATTAAACTGTGCATATAGATCAGGGGTTCAACTCCTGGTGTGGGCTCTGTCCTAATTAATATGTTTAAATCAATGGAGAAACAGTATTAATGAATTCAAATGATTGCCATGCACGTGTTGCTGATAGCATTGCATACTTGGGAGTGTTTTCCTATGATGCAAACTAAGAATTATGTTTTAAATGATCATTTTAAGCATCATCTGAATTAATATGATATTAGTTCCAGGAAATATAATGGATCTGAACTAAAATCTTGACCTTTTGATGGGGGACATCTTTCACTATTAAGTAGTTCAGCCCTGTGTCAAGAATATAATGGCCGGGGGCTGTGTGTGTTTGCTGTTTTTGCATAATGTGTGTGTGTGTGTGTGTGTGTTTGTTTGTGTGTGTGTGTGTGTGCATGTTGGTAAGTTTTTTCAAAACTGGGCCTTGCTTTATAAGAACATGGAGTGCTTGAGGAAAGTATCTATTTCTCTTTTTAAAAAAGTTTTACTTTATTTTTTAATTGACAAATAATGATTGTGCATATTTGTAGGGAATAATAACATAATGTTTCAATACATGTGTACATTTTGTAATGATCAAATCAGGATATTTAGCATAGTCATCATCTCAAATATTTATCATTTCTTTGTGGTGAGAATATTCAAAATCTTCTATTCTAGCTATTTTAAAATACACGATACATTATTATTAACTATAGTCCCTTTGCCATGCAATAGAACAACAAAACTTACTCCTCCTGCTTAACTGTAACTATGCCTTTTGACCAAAGTCCCATTTTCCCTTTCTGCCCCTGCCCCAGCCTCTGGTAACCGCTATTCTACTTTCTACCTCCATGAATTCAAATTTTTGGATTCCACCTATAAGTGAGGTCATACAGTACTTGTCTCTCTATACCTGGGTTATTGCTGAGCCCATCCCCAGACTTCTCCAGGAGACCAACAAAATCTAAATTTTAAGTCTCTCTGGCTGATTGTAATATACACCGAATTTGAGACCATTGCACCTGTGGGAAGAGTCCTAGTCCTACCTTTGACATTCCTTTGCTGTGTGTCCTTGGACAAATCATCTGATTTCTCTCTAAGTCATTTCCATCAATTATAAAATTTGCACAATAACATATTTTTTGCTTTATCTCATGGGGTTGTTAAGAAGATTGAGTGGGGAAATAAACACAAAAGATAGAAGGGCAGAGGGACTACTATTATGATTTTTCCTCAGAGGCTTAGAGCTTCTCCAGACTTAAGGTTGTCTTCATGACTAGGGCAGAGTAGACTGAATTACAGAAAAGTGTCTCTTCTGGTGACCAGGTAGAGAAGAGATGTGTCAGAAATCCTCAATGGTATTCAAAGTGCTTTTCTGATAGTGAGTATATCCTATATAGAAATAATTTATGAATTTATGTGTGTGTTACTTCATTTTCCCAAATAAAATATATATTCTGAGATGGAACTAAGTTCATTGCTATCTGATTTTCCTAGACTTTCTAAGTATGAGCAATCCTTGCCAAGCACCATGTTTGGGTAACCTATTTCTTTTCCCTTTGCAAGTCTTCCTGGCTGGACTTTATATTCTCATGTGTTGCCTAGTCTTTGAAAAAATAAAGGGTAATGCTTTCCATGGGAAAGCTTTTGTTTAGGCTTGCCTCATTTCTGTGTCTTCTTGCTGTTACTGAACTCCTGTTTGGGAT
The DNA here is from genome assembly GCF_041146395.1 of Eulemur rufifrons. NCBI lineage: Eukaryota > Metazoa > Chordata > Mammalia > Primates > Lemuridae > Eulemur > Eulemur rufifrons. Next base: position 180,273,505 of record NC_090989.1, on the reverse strand, counting down.
GGTGTTTATTTCACTGGAAATGACTTTAGCCAAGGTGCTTTTAGGCTGCTTCCAAAGTTCTGTTTTAATATTGCTTACTTTTTCCTATGAGATTTCATTTGCTATATGGAATTCACTAAAAGAAAGAAAGCAGATCTTAAAATCAAGCACGCCTTCATTTTATGGATAAGGAAGCTCATGCCAGGAGAGAGAAATGATTATTCCAAGGAATGACAGAGCTGTGACTAGTAATGATAACTCTTCATTCTAAGACAAGGTTCTTTGTATTGCTTCACTTCACACTGTGCCCAGATAACTTCAAATAATGTTAGCAGCTGTGAATTCTGAAGATTTTCCCTCTAGGACACACACACACACACACACACACACATACACATACAATTTAAGGTGAATATGGCCATTAGGTTTTTTTTTTTTTAATAAAATTTAAGTTAGAAAGCGTCATATTAAAACTAAAATTTCCCATTTCATTGCTAATGCACATTATCTGAAATATCTCTGCCCTTTGCTTTATTATCAATAAAATTGGGTCTGAGTTTGACATTTAAGCATTAAAAATTTAATTATTTTTTCACTCTCTTCCCAAAGCCTCTTGCCTATGAGTATTTTGTAACGTAATATTAGAGATGAGCTAAACCAGCTTATGGGGTTGGAAATAACAAGCTAATTTACTCATCTTTAGCCCCCTAGATTACAAGTGTCTTAGAAACACAAGCCATTTAATAACATTAGAAATTATAGTCTTCATTCTGTGTATTTCTTCACAGATACAACCGATTAGCAAATTGTCTTGAGAACCACTATTTTGTGTCTTCCTACATGTTAAAAACCAATAGATAGCTTTTTATATAAGTACATGATTTATTTTTTATTTCACTTACATTTAACAAACTTTTAAAAAATTTTTATAGGGATTCATATAATCTTTCTCTTTTCTAACAAACCCTACCAGTCCTAATGATCAGCCAAATTAGTTCTCAAAAATAAAATAACAACTTTAAGTATAAATGATCCTGATAAATGTGTTAATCAGTTTTTTTATATTTAGACATATGTTAAATTAAATAAGACAATTCATCATCGAAGGAAAACTAACAAACCAAAAAATCCTGAATGGAGTGAACCAATTTGTAAAGTGAATGATCTTCCTCTAACAGATGAGTTGAATTGATTTGGATAATCTAAAAACAAGGGAGCTGTAGTAAGTGTAATGAGAAGACCTACATATTCAGCTCTTTTGTTGTAAGTAAAAAGAAGATGCTTAAGTTAGCTCAACAAAATACAAAATAAGGTAGAGTTGCCTTTAGCTTCGTGTATTTTAATCATTTACCTAATTAATCTAGATAACTTTAAGATCACAGTAATTATTCATGTAAATACTGTATTTTTACTGCAAAATAAAATTAGGCAAAACCAGCTTATTTTGCCAAAATAGCCTGAAATTGCTACTTTGTGTGTGTGTCATTTTGACTTTACATCTAAAAATTAAGACTTTTAAAAAATTATTTTAAAACTCAAAGCTTCAGAAGTCATTTTAATATTTCTTTTGTCTTTTCCTGTATTTGCACTGCATATGCAATTTTTACCAACAAAATATCATTATTTATCCATGTATAATTTTTACATGTATATATATTTTTTATTTTTTATTTATTTATTTATTTATATTTTTTATTTCAGCTTATTATGGGGGTACAAAAGTTCAGGTTATATATATTGCCCATGCCCCCTCATTCCCCTGAGTCAGAGCTTCAAGTGTGTCCATTCCCCAGACATGCATATATTTTTGAATTTGTGAATTCCACCCACAATATAGATAAAATTCTGCCTTTACTGCCAATTTGTAAATCAGACCAAAACATTACTGATTCTTCCTCTCTGTTTTTCCACAGAAAATATGTGAGAAACAAAAACAATTTTTTTCCTATTTACCCAGAATAAAAATTCTCTTTCTGCCTTAGAGGGTACATAGCTGTAATCAACATATTTTTCTAACCACAATATTGCACTGCATGGCACCAATTTCAATACTAAATGTTCTAGGCAAACCTTATCAATAACACTGAGACATAATCATGGTTACTTGGAGGTGGTGGTGGTGATGGGGTACATTGCCTGAAAAGTAGCATGAGGGAATACCTTGGGTACAAGAAATGTCTATATCTTTAACTGAATGATGGGCACATAGCTGTATACCTATGGAAAAACTCCTTGAGCTGTACACGTCAAATTAGGGCATTTTTAAAGACTTTATTGTGTGGATGTTTTAGCTAAATGAAAAAGAACGAAACAGTGCAGCTCCCAGAGGTAGGATTTTACCTATAATGGGGTGAAGGGTAACCACTAGCAGCACAATTCAAGATGATTTCTGATTTTGATAAATCCAAAGGAAAAATGACATCTTCTGGCTCCTGAGTAAAAATAGGGCGGCTGAAAAGTCCATCACCTGGAAAAAGAAAAGAATAACATCACTAAATGAATAACCACAAAAAAACCTGAACCTTGCTATCAATGCAAGTCTATATTAAATATCAAGTGGATACACATTTTTTAAAAAACTTCTATTTTGAAACAATCTCAAAATTACAGAAAATGTTGCAAAAATGGTCCAAAGAATTTTTTTTCTGAACCACGTAGAATAATTCTGCAAACTAATACCCAATCACCCCAAATAAATTAATTTCTATTTCCTACAACTATAGAGCATCCTTCTATATAGCCATAATACAACCAACAGTATTAAGAAATTAACATTGATTCAGTACTAGCATCTAATCCTCAGGCCCCATTTCACCATTTTTCCCAATAAAATCCTTTATATCAAAGGGATCCAGTTGAGAATCACAAGTTTCACTTAATTGTTACATCTTTTTAGTCTCCTTCAATCTGGAACAGTTCCCCAGTCTTTCCTTTATTTCCCTGACTTTGACACCTTTGAAAATTACAAAGCAGCTATTTGGCAAAGTTTCATTTAATTTGGGCTCATCTGAGCAGTCAGGTACCAAGGGCAGGGCACGGGTTCTTTCCTGTATGGGTAGGAGTTGCACGCTGAAAATGCAGGCCATAGGAGGGTAGAAAAATATTAATAAAACCAATGAATTGGCTTTTTAAAAAATTATCATTATCAAGAAGGCTCCTCCCAGCCAGTGAATACGCAGATAGAAGTGTCTTGCCCTCTGTCCCCCTTCCCCTCTTCTTAGAAGAGAGAACAAATCACTGTTTCATTATGATTAGATTCAGGCATACGATGTTCTTTATATTGCATCCTATCAGGTGGAGGCTCAAGACTATCTAACCCTTTACTGCTGAAGTTAAATGATCATTTGGTTAAGGTGGTGCCTGCCAGACTTCTCCAATATAAAGTCATTCTTTTTTGTTTTTTCTTTGTAATTAGTATTTTGTGGTTTGGGCCTTTAGACAATACAAATATAGCACTGCTCAAACATTTAAAAATTTTATTCATATATTTCTATCAGTCTACTGTTAAATAAAGTCTACTTTATTTAACATGTGTATTCAAGGGTTCTTATTTTATTCAATGAATTATATAATCTGTTACTATTTATTTTGGTGTTCAAATTGTCACTGATTTGGTCAGCAGGAGCCCTTTCAAACTAACTTGTTTGCCCTTTGGCATGTCCTTGCCATTCTTTGAACTCTTCCTTACTTTCTGGTATAAGTATCTTGTATTTCCAGGATCATCTTGTATTTCTCCTGCCCCAGCCATGGAAGTGGTCGTTTTTTTTTTCCTAAGAAAACTTGATTTCTTTTATTAGAGAATGGTGTTTAGAAACCATGATCTGGATTTTTTTTATTGAGGTGCTGTTGCTCTGAGTCCCTCTCAGTGGATGTGTATTGGGGTGTGTGTGTAGATTGTGTGTGTGTGTGTGTGTGTGTATCTAAAGTGATGTACAACGGGTTGAGTTGTCCTCTGTCCGTATTTGTAACTCCCTGTTCAGACTGCGAGAGCCCTGGCGCCTATTTTCTCCAGAGTACGTTCAATCCCCTCTTATGTAACTCATCTCCTATTACTGCCACCACCCTCTCCACCCTGCACAGGTTTTGACACCCACTCCCACTTTTACCCACATACCAACAGGGATAACTTTTCCACATCACCCAGGATCTAAGGCCTCACACTGGAACGTCCTCTCCCCTCGGAGACTCTGTCCTTCCTGTGCTTGCCTCCAACACCAGGCTGCGGGCTTCTATCTTGACCACCCTGCCCTGAAAATAGAACCTTTCTCCTTCTTCCCAGGCTCTGATGCCCTGTGCCAGGCCACCCCTCTGTGGGCACGTCCTTCTCACCTTGCTTGGGCTCTGCCACCCCATTCCCGGCCACCACTGCCCTAGCCCTGCGGTGTACCCCTTCTCACCCCTCTCAGGTTCCAGCGCCCCCTGCTGGGCTGCTGCAGCTCTCCTCTCCCACATCGGACCTCACTCAACTCCCTCCAGGGCATCTGGACTGAATTATTGTGAAAGGAAGGGAAGGAGAAGAGGAGGAGCTCAGTACTCATGTATAAGGTGAAATTCTGTGTTTGTTTTTATGTGAAATGTACAACATACAGCATAAACCTGATCGTCTTAGGCCTTAATTTGAAGTCCATCCATAACTCTAATAACTGTATTTAAGCGACCTGTGATGGTATAGTCATTTCCTCTGATATCACCCACGGCACCAGAGAATCTCTAAGGTGGAAGATTTTTGTAGGCCATTCAGCTCAGACTTCTTGGTTTGGAAGGACAATAGAGAGAGTGATTAAGAGCATGTGCTTTGGAATAAAATGGGCCTCAGTGGATTTGAGCAATCCTCTGGGTCCTTGTCAGTAAAACAGATTTAATATGTACATCATATGATTGTTTTGAGATATAATGATGTATTTCTACTAAAGTATGTTACGTTGTGCCTACTAACAAGTAACTATATAGTCATTGAATCATAACTGCCATCATCAGCGTCAGCATCAGCATCATCACCATTATTACAAAGAAGGAAATTGAAACCCAGAAAGTTGAAACTTTTTTTCCCAAAGTCACCATTTGTTTTGTCAGAGAGTAAGAAATTAAACTTAGGTTTCCTGATTCCCACTCCATTGATTTTATCATACACTCTGATCTGCTTCTATCCCATTAGTTTTCTAAAATATTTGCACCCAGGTAAAATAAATTATTTTATTAACTTCACCTTAAATTGTAATTTCAGTACATTGCATTAGTGGCCCAAAAGTATAGACAGACAGAAGTTTTAATTCCAGCCTAGTTAGTAACTAGCTCTCTAATGCCGGGCAAGTTACTTAACCACTCTGGTTCTCTGGTTTCTCAGATGTTAATGGCAATACCACAGCTTATATCTTAGCGTTGCTGTAAGGCTGATGGAGAAAGAGTGGATTGAAGATGCATCACAGGCTTTTCTCACCTAGTGAAATGTGCAAGACATTATAAATACAAACAAGTAAACAAATAGATATTAACAACATCTGAACAAGAAAGGGGGCCTATCTCAATGCCATTGACTTAAAAATAATCAAAACAAAGAAAGAAAAATCAGAAACAACTGTTAAGTAAGAAGAGTCTTGCCAGGCTCAGGGAAGTAAAAGAGTTCTGGACTTTCTAATTTTGGTGAAAGATTGGTGAAATGCCATTCTGAGATGCTAATTACAACCTCCACATGGAAATAAGCAAATTTGTACGTACATGGATGGACTATATTTATCTTTCCTTCTTCTTACTGAAGAGTAGAGAAAGGGGCCTTTGGAGAGAAAAAAGGTGAAATAGGGAAATATAAAGAGTAAAGATGATTTTCTTTTGCACACTAATAGCTTCATGCCTATTCACTGACTTTGGTAAACCTGAGAAGCCCATTAAAAAAGTGACACATCTCCCAAAGAGATACAGCTATCATTCCTCCACCAGTAATCTTGCTACAATCCATTAAAAAATCTTAGAATAGAAAAAAAGCACCCAAGTGTTCTAAAAATGGCTGAACTTCCCTCAATCCTACCAGTATATAATGCTGCAAAATGTGGATACTCATGATATATCTGGTCTCCAAACTGGAGCTAAGAAGGAGAAAACAAACAAGTCCCAAATTTGATAAAAGGAAAGTTAAGAAACATCTCTCTCTATTAAGTAAAAAGTGAATTTTACGTACACAGTTTCTCAAGCATGAACAATATGAAAAGAAATGGAATAGCCTCTATGCAAATATATTGCAACAATAAAAGAGAAAAATATGACATGCCAAAGATAGACAAAATACCCAATCAAGAAGAAAATATAACTCCAGGAAACCTAGGCATTTTCTCAAAATTGATTCTTGCAGTAGAATAAGAATATGGATTTTAAAAAATAACATGATAATGGCAAGATTTAAAAAATGCACAAAAAATAGAATGGGAAAAATTTGGAGACTGCAAATGTAAGGATACAAATTGCAATCAAAATAGCATCATTTAAAAGCTAATAAATCAATTAAAAGAGTCAAGCAATAAAACAGACACCCACTGAAAGCCAAATTACTGATATAAAGATTTGAGATGATTATAATTATCTCATATAATTTGGAAAAGCACAGATAATAAAGCAATTGTGGGAAAGGAAATGAATAAGAAAGATAGACAAAGATGAGCAACATAAAGACCCTTGATGTCACTGAATTAGAGAATCAAACAAATGTATCAGGAGATCTCATCAAGAATAATTCCTGTAAATTGAAGGAATGCTCTGCATTCCAGGAACATTTGACAGAGAGAGCACTCAGCACTAATGTGTGCTCTGGTTAAGTGACTGATCTTCAAAGTCAAAGAAAAACCTTGTAAGATCAGGCTGAAATAGCAAATCATCTAACAGAGTGAAAGAATAAAATCATATTAATCTCTGACTGTAAACAGTAGAATACTATACCAGAAGACAATGAAGAACAATCTACAAATATTCTAAATGAAAAGAGTGACATGAGTATTATCACCTAAAATACCTTTCAAATATAATGGCATTTGACAGACATTCTTGTACAAAAAAAAGAAGGTAACATGAAAAAATTAACATAAAAAATAACACGAATGAATATTCTTAAAGAGATCATTTAACAATGAAATTTATTTAGTTAAAAATGAACCAGTGACTGGGCACCGTGGCTCATACTTGTAATCCTAGCACTCTGGGAGGCGGAGTGGGAGGATCACTTGAGCTCAGGAGTTGGAGACTAGCCTGAGCAAGAGCAAGATCCCTTCTCTACCAAAAACAGAAAAAAATTAGCCAGGTGTGGTAGTGCACGCCTGTAGTCCCAGCTACTTGGGAGAGCGATGCAGGAAGATCATTTGAGCCCAGGAGTTAGAGGTTGCCTTGAGCTATGATCTCACCACTGCACTCTAGCCAGGGAACAGAGTGAGACTCTGTCTCAATAAATAAATAAATAAAACTCCAGCATACAGATCTCAAGAATGAGGGAGGAATAAGAGTGCACACTGAATACATTCAAACATAAAACTCATACTTAAGAACCATGTTAGTTACAGGTATAGAACATAATATGAATATTATAATCTTGGATAATGTAAACATAATAATATAAACAGAAAAATGAGGGAGGAAATATAGCTAGATATATATGAGCTAATATCATATTTCATAGCAAAAAGACTATATATTTGTGTGTATATAACATATATATATATACTATTATTGTATTTAAAACATAAACACTCTGACCTCTTGTAGTATTCGTTGTACCTTTTGACCTTAGAGGAATCATTTAGAAAATATATGCATGTATTTTTGTTATTTCAAATTACATATTAGAAGTTCAAATTTTTTTTATTTTTATTTTGTTTTATTGTTACTTTTGTTAAGCTAAAATAAAATTTAATCTTGATGTTAAAAGTAGTCACTATGGTATGATCTCATTTTTATAAAAATATTTTTCTCTTTCTATGCTTTTATCTATCTAGACATTAATACGGTACACCTTTTCTGTGTGTGTATGCATAAAAAGATGGCTGCAATATTAACAATTTTTGGTTTGGGGGGAAGTTTTATTTGGAATAAGTGTTCTCATTTTCTTTGTATAATTTTTTGTAGTTTTAATGATTGAAATAAACATGCATTATATTAAAGAGACAACTTACATTTTGTTTAATGAAGAAAAGAGATTGGAAGCAAATATGTTGATATGGTTACCTAATTTTTGATGGTGGCACTATGAATGTCTTTTTTACTCTTCTTTTTATAGATCTCTATAACTTTAAAATTTCCAACCCCTCATACACCCCGCCTCACACACGCAGAAAAGAAAATCTGGCTGAAATAATGCACATTGAGCAACATGCATAATGCCAGGTACAAAATAGGCATACAACCTATGCTAATTTAGTTACTTTCTTCTACTTTCACCCAGAGAAAAGTCTTGTTCAAATTTCGTATAGTCCAAATTTGGGGTATAACTTGGCTTAATAATATCTTATATTGATGGAAGGGATTTGTGATTTACACATACACGAATTACCAAATTAAAGACCCATGACACCTTTTGTGAAATGCTTATTTCTATTCCCATTTGATAGATGAGGAACTTAACACTAAAGGTGTTTGCTAACAAATTTTGGTTCATTTTGAAAGACATAAATTCTTGTCTTGGTGAATTATCATCAATCAACTGATTTTTTTCCTTTATATTTTGTTTTTTGTCAACTTTTTAAGAGCTTGAATGCATACCACTTGATAAGTGAAAAGTCTAGTTTTTCAACTAGTTGTTTGATGTCATTTGGCAAACTGTTAGTTTTTTTCATACAGTAATGAAATTAAGTAATACCAGGCTTTGTTGCATTGCACTATCAGAAAGCAAAGACAAATTGGTTTTCTGTACATGAACAGCTGAAAACATATGACAATATGATATCAAAACCAGAAATCAAGGTACATTTTCAAGGACTTTTGCTTTAAGAATGTATTTGAGGATACAAAGGGTGTTAGTGTTTTGAGCTACTGTAACAGTAAGTAATTAAATAATTGTATTGAAGACATTACTGTACAATCACTGTAATCACAATGCTACTGTGTAGAAATTGTTTTATTTGGCAATAAGCAAGAACTGTACAATAGGTGAACACTGAAACATAAATGCTTTTAAGTGATAATTAAATCATACAGTCACACCATCATAAAATTACGCAATGTTATTGAAAACAGAGTTCTGTTTTCTTCCTTCATTAGTTCTATAGAATTAAAAACAATTAATCCTATGATCTGACTGCAATATTGGATCAAACCTACCACTGTCTAAAGTTTATTGTCATTCATTCCCTGAATACTGAAAACTTTTGATTCCATCTAAGGCAGTCACGTTCCGGCATTTCTGAACAGCCCATGAACCACTTCATGGAGAAGTAGCTCTTAACTCGTAGGAGTGGACGCTTAAAGGCATATTTGATTTACTTATTCTGTTCTTCTAGCCATGGCTGACTGGACCAAAAGTGAATATTTTCCTGCTGGGCCGCTGTGTTTCTCTCTGTTGGGAATTTGGAGATAATATTGACATGCTAGTTTCTCTGCTGGTTGCTTGAGGCAGAGACTAGCATCTCTTAATATTCTTTCCAGTTATTTATGAGGCAGTTTATAAATATTAGAACATCCATCTACCATAAAACTCATGAAGAGGTATAGAATGCTAGTCTGTACAAAGACAGACATTGAGATAAACAAATGAGAGAGAGAGAGAGAGAGAGAGAGGGAGGCTCCACACCAGAATGATGGACAGAAAGAATAATTGAGAGAAAAGTAGCTTTATTCCCTGAGCTTTTTGATCCTTGGTTCCAGCTTCTAGTGAGACCTGCCTCTGGGTTACATGAGCCTCCAACTGTATGGTTTTTGTTTCTTGCAACTAAAACGGCCTTGAGAAAGACAGCTTCATATAAACCACAGTGAGAGCAGTGTTCTGCTGCCTTTCTTCTCTCCATAACTACAGACATGTAGACAACCTGGGCAGGTAACCATCTACTTATAGAGGAAGTCAAACTCAAGTACTGTAGAAGGCCCATATCTAAAAGAATACAGAACTCAAAGTCATTACTATCCATGATCCTACTTGAATCCCATCATTGGAGCCTGGAGCAAATTTCAGGTTTCACAGAGCCATAAGAGTAGAGATCTCCAAGATCATACCCAGATATAAAGTACCAATGGTCTTTCCATGTTACAATCTCGTCCCTTGCAATCTATTTCCCCACCCAGGCTTCTGGAGCTCCCTGAATATCCCCTGCTGCAGAAATCTAATTTGCACAGATGTTTGAGGGTCTCCCCTCTGCCACGAGTTGGGGCTATGAGCATTGCATGTTGGTTGAGCAGCTGGTCAAAGGGGAAGGCCAGGGGCCAGCGGGGCAGTAAGTGGACCATATTGTACCAGTGGTGGGGTGAGGCCCCCAGAGTTTCTGAGGGTCATTCAGAAGGTATTCCCATGCTGAAGGTAGAGTGACATTAAAGAGCAAATAAAAAACACCACAACAGGTCAAGGGAGACACCATAAAAGTAAAGAAAAGTTTTATATTTTCGTACCTTGAATGGCAATTTTTTCTTGCTTTTTGTATAAGAGGCCTCACATTTTCATCATGCACTGGCCTCTGTAAATTATGTTGCTGATCTTGACTAAAGCTTACAGAAATTAAATGATTTGCTCAAGATCACACCCCTAGTAATATTCCGGAGTTCGTACTCAAATCCAGGTTTGACTCCAAGTCAAAGGTTGCACAAATTATAATATATCCACTTGAGTTCTATATACTTTCAGGACTAAAAATGCTCTACTACTCTTCCTGGCTTTATTTTTCTTCTATTACTAAGCCTCTGCCTTACTTTTCCAAACTCAAGTTCTTTAAGTTATAGAACTTAATCTAGCTTAAGCTCAATTATGTCTTTCTCAGAATGCAGGTTCTATAAAGAGAAGAGCTTTTCCTCCCTTCCTCCTTCCCTCCCCCCCTTTCTTCTCCTTCTTCCTCTTCCTTTTCTCTCTCTCTCTTTTACCAATTTCCCTTTGTCTTTCTGGCAAGAAGCAACATTTTAAAATAGACAAAATTCTCAGAGAAATTTGTACCTAATTTACAGAAAAAAGGAAAAGTAATTTCAGGGAGGTCAAGTGTCCTATTTAAGAACTAGACACAGACCTGAGTTTTAAATCTGAAGAATAAATTCTGAACCGGAAGTCCTATAATCGGTTGATGTTTACCTTGTGAAGGGTTTTTGCAGGAAAGACACATTAGGCTTATTTTGTAGAAGAAAAAATAAGTAAACTTCATCAGCTATGTTCAAGAATAAAGATATCAAAGCTAGAGTTTTAAAAATAATTATGAAATTACTGTAAACATCCAAGTAGAGAGACATATCTTAAACTAAGGAGCTTAAACTGAGGAGCAAGAATTGAGAGCAAAAATTAAAAGATGATTTGCCAATTCATTGAATGCAGGAGGGTGATGAAGTAGAAAGGAAACATTATAGACTGCTTGGAGACTGAATGTTTTTCAAAATAGAGGAAAAAAGAAAAGAAGAGGGTTTGTAGCTAGAAAAAAATACTAACTCAAGCATGGTGATGTTGATTTTGGTGGGTGCTTAGGGCTCACAGGTTTAGTTGTCCAACAAACAGAAATACTAGTGCAGTCCAGTAGTGAGGGATGGGCTGGAGAGATGGGTTTTTAGAATCATTGACTTTTAAATTATAAGGAAAAGAAAATTTTATGCAAATAATGGTTTGATAAGGGTGTGCTTTAGAATGTATTTAAAATTATTTCAAAACTGTACATTCAAAATCCCTTGAATGTCAAGTGTTAAGTAGATTCAAGCCATACTTGAAATTGGCACTGTTTTCACAAGATGCAAAGTTGAATAATCGGCGGCTCCGTACTCAAGTAAACGCCAAAGATCTGAAGAAGAAGAGTTGCAGGGTTACCTGACGGTGGTCATGTTTAATGACCACTTTCACACAGTAGATGTTTGAAAAGACAATTCTTAATTGAAAATATCTTGTAACATAATAGCATCATTCTGGTTATTTTTGTTGCTACAGCAGTATGAACTAATGATATACACATGGTGTGTAATGTTGAAGGTCTGTAGTATTTCAGTCCAGTCAGACATCTGCGATGACCTTGTGACTTGAAGGCGAAGCATTAAACCTGCCTGAAAAACTATCTGACGTATTGGAAGTAGCATACAGATTATAAAGTAAAGCATAATAAGAAGTGTTCATTACCATATATTTTGCATTCTGTTGATCTCTTCGGGTTAAAGTCAGACCAAAATGAAATTCTACATCATTGCTTACTTAGATATTGCCAGCACACAGGATAAAATTCAACATAAGTAAATTTGACCAACTTTTATTTTCTCTCTGTGTTGAGTCTTCTTTATTCACTGACAATGCAAAAACAAATGTATTAGATTCAAGAAGCTGACAATTAAATAACAATTTGGGCACATAATAAGTGCCAGGATAAAGTTGAACTTGTATGTGAATTATCTTACTAGGTGCTTACAAGAACACTGTGAGGTAGATTCTAATATTCCTATTTTAAAGAAGAAGAAACTGAGGTTTAGACAACTTAAGTAACTTGCTCAATATCAACAGCTAGAGAGTGGCGAGGCCCTGTTATAAATCTAGGCAATCTGACTCCAGAACTCATACTCTAAATCAGTAGGATATATACTCCAGAAAGGGAAACTGAAAGGAAAACAATTAACTAACTACAATATTACTGTGTAAGTATTACACCAAAAGCATAAATATAATTTAAAAGGAGCCCAGAGGAGGAAGCAATTAATTCTACCTAGAGGTTATGGAAGAATGCCAAAAGAGGCAATATTTGAGCTCTTTGTAAAAGAATGAGAATAAGAATGCCAGAGAAAGAGAAGTTATAGTAAGCAATTTTTAAGCAGAAGAATGGCTGGAATAAAGATATGGAAATACCTGTCATTCCAGGAAATATAACTAGTCTGGAAGGTAAGAGAATAATGAAATGTAAGTGTGAAATGTAAACATAGTACAGTTTTGGAGGACAGTAAATGACATGACAGAGGTTTGCAATTGTTCTGTAAACAGTTAGAAAACATGGAAGTGTTTTCAGTTTGAAGCAGGATTATGATATGTTTAGATCGATGACTCACTGGAGGAAAGATGGGGAAGAGAAACCACAGATCAAGGAGATTATTTATCAAACATTTGAAAACACTGAGATAATTGGGCATTGTCAGTAGGAATAAAGAGAACGAGAATGATGTGAGAGCTATTTTGAAGTATCCAGCAGCAATAAATACCAACAAAATATTATTAATGATTTGATGCGAGGGATGAGGAAAAGACAGCATTAAAGATTAATCTGAGCTAGCTATTATGGATGAATTCAAGAATGCACCTATGTTGGTTGAAGTCCTTGGCTCTTAAAGAAAGAAGAGAAAGATGAGGAGCAGTGAGGATGAAAGGGGATGAGAAAGCAGACACAAGTTTAATTTATTTTTCATTCATTTATTGAACAAACATTTATTTGTGGGATTACTATGTGCTAGAACTATCTGAGGGCCTGAAAATAATAGCAGTGAGCAAAACTGGTAAAATTGCTGCTGTGATACAGCTTGTATTCCAATTGGGGGAAGCATAAGATAAATCGACAAATAAACAGATGGTGTATGAGATTGTTGTAAGTGCTATAGAGAAAAATAAATGGTAAGGGAGCTAGGAATTCTGCGTTGAGGTGGGGTTTTTTTAATATAAAAAATGGTGAAAGGAAACATCACTGGTCTAGTAATATCTGCACAGAGTTCTAAAGAAAAGTGGGTAATAAGACATGCATTAAGAAAAAATTCTAGACAGAGGAAGAGCAAGTGTCAACCCCTGAGGCTGAAAGTATTGACATAATTTAAGTGACTATATTGGTGGCTTAGAGCAGAGTGTTTGTGGTATGGGTGAATAATAATTGGATTCTAGAGACCTTTTTTGTATACTGAGGCAATGAGATTTGTGAAGTATTGGGGAAAACTTTGGAAATCATGGATAAGCGCAAGTTATTTAGTCTAAGTAAATAGAGGAGTAAGCTTTCCATTTTCTGGCAAGAGGAAATACTGCAGTAGAACAGTTTGGTTGTGCTGGTGGGGAAACCAAGAGTTTGTTTTTATAAATGTAAGTTCAATTAGGCATCCTATTAAAAATATCTAAGGTGTTGTTCTGTACCTAAGTCTGCAGTTCTGGAGAGATTTAAGGACTGAATATATTAATATATGCATTTGAGAGTCATCAGAATGGGGGTATATAAAGCAAAAAAGAGGCCCTCAAACCTAGCCGTAAGACACAGCAACAATTAAGGATCAGCCTGGTGAGTAAGAGCCAGGAAAGGGACTGAGGAAAAATAGCCAGTGTTATGGGGTGTCCTATGAGAGTAATGGACTAGAATCTAAAATTAAAGAAGTGTTTCAAATCAGAGGAATGGTCAGCTTTGTGAAATAGGGATGGTAGGCCAAATAAGATGAAGGAAAACCTACCATTGCATTTAGCGATGTAGAAGGAGTCACTGAGGATGTAGCAAGAGTTGTTGAATGGAGTGTGCATCCTGCATGGAGAGTGGTCAAGGAGGGATGTGAAGAGAGGAACTGGAGACTGTGAGTATGAAAGCAAAATTTTCAGGAGTTTTTCATAAATGAGCCCAGAGAAATAGGTTGGTACTAGAGAAAGATGTGGGGTCAAGGGCACATTTTGTTGAGGTGGGATATTAAAGCATATTTGAATGCTCCTGGGCATGACTGAGAAGAGTGAGAACATGATGATGCAGGAGAGAGATGATACCTGGAGTGATACCCTTGAGGGGACATGGGATCAGGGTAGTGGTTGGCCTTAGAAAGAAATGTTTTATCCACTGTAACTGGAGGGAAGGCAGAATAAATAGAAACAGATGGAAAATATATTGATACATGTGGGGTTGAAGGCATTTTAAAATTATCTTCTGATTTTTTTTCTTACTTCCTTGGAAAATAGAAAGGTTATCAGCTGAGACACATGATATGAGAGCAGATATGGGGGATCTGAGAAAGATAATATTGTGCAAAATGATCAATACAAGAATGAGAAAGTATCTGGACTAGAGATATATGCCAGGACATAGGTAAATTTGTGAAAGATTTCTATATGAATATAAAAAGATTACAGAATGTCTGGTCTAATGCACTTTTTTTTTAGATTAACTCTGCCTTTCATGTCTTTTAACTATTTTACAAGGAGGAGAAAACTATTAAGAATGCAAATGATTCTTGGCCATTGAAATGCAAATGAACTCTATCTAGTAGAATGTCAGTGATTTTTTCCCTGTTTTTCCATAACAGGCAAACCAAACTTTCTGTTTGTTTGTTTTTGTAACAGCTTTCTTAAAATATGATTCATGTACTATGCAATTCACCCCTGATAAACCTGTTTTGCATCTATTCATAAATTCATTTTAGCACTCTTTATCACCTATGTGTATGTGGTTCTTTGAACTCATCTTTGAACAAATGTAACAGAGGTAAAGGTTGGAAAAAGGGCAAAGAAATGTTTTACGAGATGTCTCTCTAGACCCCCAGCCTTTTGGGAATTAAAGCCTACATTCCTCCCTGAGGCCAGTATTCAAAGGGGCAGGAAATGTTCTTTGCTGTTTGTTTTCTTATATCTTAAACCACAGGAGATGGCTCCACAGAATTGTTCCAGCAAGGGTCAGGACACCTCTGAGGCTATCTTCACAGGACATAAGTTTAACCAAAACCACCAATTACAGTTAAACTACAATAGCCCAAAGCCACAAAATGTGACACTGGTCATGTAAACCCCAGCCCAACTGCCAAAAACTCCCCTTTTAAAAAGCTCCATATTTCTACTTAAAGCCAGGATGGTGGTCTTTGAGATGCTAGTCCACTGTCCTCCTCAGGTGCCATCAAATTAACAAACTTCTCTTTCCTTTTCCTCAAACCACTTGTCCTTGTTCTTTGTTCTTGCTGATTCGGCCTTGGGGACAAGTACCCCACTTTTGGTAACACAAGTTGTAAGATTTTACTGGTTCCCTCATTAGTTAATGAGTTAAACAAAACCTTTCACATATGTCCATTTACATTTATTTAAGAATCATGCTTTTGCTATTTTTAAAAATATCATAAAACAGGTTAAATCTGAATTTTGTGAGGAAGTTGTAGATATAGAAACCCACAGGTAGCTATAAGCAGGAGTCTGGCTGGAGAGAGAGGCAGAGTTGGATGGCCTTGCTTTGTAAAAGGTAGTAACAACATGGAATTGAATAAAAGGAAAGCTGAGAATGGAAACCAGGGATCATTGACTTCTATGGAATTGACAAAAGAAAGAAAATAGCCAAAAATTCTGAGGAAGGTCTACATGAGAAGTTGAGAATATTGGCCAGAATTACCATTATATTAGTTTTCTATTGTTGCCGTAACAAATTTCCTCAAACTTCATGGTATAAAACAACAAAATTTTATTATCTTATAGTTCTGTAGGTAAGAATTTCAAAATGGATCTCACAGAGCTAAAATCAAGGTGTCAGCGGGGCCACGTTTCCTTCTAGAAGCTCTAGAGTAGAATCCACTTTCTCACCTTTTCCAGCTTCTAGAGGTTGCCCTCATTCCTTGGCTTGTGGACACCAGTCTCCATCTTCAGAATCAGCAATAGCATGTCGAGTGCTTTTCACATCAAATTTCCCTACTATTTGTCCATAGTCAAATTTCCCTGTGCCTTTTTCTACCTCTCTCTTCCACTCAGCCCACTCAGCATATTAACAGGATAATCTCCCTATTTTAAGATCAGTTGATCAGCAACCTTAATTCCATCTTCAACCTTAATTCCCCTTTGCCTCATAATGTAACATAATCACATATCCCAGGGATTAGACTATGGACATTTTGGGGACCATTATTCTGCCTACCATATCCACCATACAGGCAGCCAAAAAGAGAGAATTTTCAATAAGGAGGATAAATAGTTAAGAGTTATATTTGTTACATGTGTTAAGAGTTATATATTAGAAAGCAATCATGAAAAACAAGAACAACAAAGAACTAGAGTTGATAATCGGGAAGTGTTTTGTTTCTTCTTTGGGAGAAATTTCATTATTAAAGTCATGATGGGTTGAGACATAAAGGCCAAGCTGAAGGTGAATTGAAGACAGAAAAAAAAGGACGGCATCGTATATATACTACTCTCTAAAGAAGTCAGATGGCAAAGAGAGAAGGGAGCAAAAACAGCAGCAGGACCTAGAGAAGTTGTTTGTACGTGTGTGTTTCAGTTTTGACTATTTATATCTTTAGGATGAAAGAGACAAGCCTGTTTGTAGGCTGACGCTAAGGGACCAACTGAGCAGGAAACTCAGATTCTTTCGTTTGAACTTCTGGGTCTTTGACCCTATTACTTCTCCAATTTTAGAGCATTTCGGCATTAACCTTTGAAAAATAACAGCATTCTGTCAAGTACACAAAGCACCTAAAAGCACTTTCCTAAAATGTCCCAGGGTAAAGATGTTAGAAAGCTCCATAAAACCTATCATTATCACTGAGATATTATAGTGGCCCACTGGTTGCCCTCTGAGGTAAAACTGTGTCTCCCTAAAATGGCATTGGCTCCACATATTTACCAGTAACAAACTGAGACATTTGGAAAAAATAAATTCAGTCTTGTGTCACTGAATGATGAGAATAGATTTTGAGAAATACATCCTTAGGTTATTTCTTTGTTGTGTCAACATCATGGAGTGTGCTTACACAAACCTAGGTGGTACATCTAGGCTATATGACTGTGGTCCCCAACCCCTGGGCTGTGGCCCAGTACAGGTCTGTGGTCTGTTAGGAATCAGGCCACACAGCAGGAGGTAAGCAGCCGGAGAGCAAGCAAAGCTTCATCTGTATTTAAAGCTACCCCCCATCCTTCATATCACTGTGTAAGCTCCACCTCCTGTCAGATCAGCAGAGGCATTAGATTCCCATAGGAGCTGAATCCTACTGTAAACTGCACATGCAAGGAATCTAGGTTGCAGGCTCTTTATGAGAATCTAATGCCTGAGGATCTGAGGTGGAGCTGAGGCAGTGATGCTAGTGCTGGGGAGTGGCTGCAAATACAGATTATCATTAGCAGAGTGGTTTGAGAGCACAATAAATGTAATGCACTTGAATCACTTCGAAACTATCCCCCCACCTGAACCCTGGTCTGTGGAAAAATTGTCTTCCATGAAACCAGTCCCTGGTGCAAAAAAGATTGGGGACTACTGACATATGATATAGCCTCTTGCTCCTAGGCTACAAACCTGTGCAACGTGTTACTGTACCGAATACCGTAGGCAATTGTAAAACATTGGTAAGTATTTGTGTATCCAGACATTTCTAAACATAGAAAAGGTACAATAAAAATACAGTGTTATAATCTCATGGGACCACCTTCACACATGGGGTCCGTCATTAACCGAAACATCATTTTGCCTCACAACTGTAAATAACTGAGAAAAGCACTGTAAAAAAATCTGTGATGTGTGCATTATCTGATGAGAAGAGAGAATTTTGGTACCATGGAGTCACCATTATGCATACCGATCCCTCAGTCTTGCTTCATGTTTATTGCCAACATAAATACCTTAATGAAATCAATGGGTTTGGCTTTAGATGCCACCTAAGGGGCCTTCTTTGGAGAGCTAAGACTGTATCTCCTTCCCACGTGGTCATCGATGGCTTTCTGCTTTCTTGAGTTGAATTCTACCTCTCATTCCTGTCACGTACTTCTCCTGCCCTGTGTGCCATGCAAAAATGCCACCAAATTTGTCAGAAAAGATTTGCCCTTTGTGAAACTAGCTTGATTAAGTTTTATCAGCTCATATCTCTCTGGATGTTTGGTAACCTCATTTCTTATTACTATCTCAGGGATCTTGCCTACAGCTAAGGGCAAATCTGCTCATTTATAATTTCTTGGTTCTTTCTGAGCTCTTTTCTCACAGACAGGGGTAGGTATTTTCCGTGCATTTGTTTATTTTGCCTCTAACTCCCTGTAACTGTGAGACATTTTTGTTACTATTGTCCTCACTTTGGTTAAAATGAATTTACTTAGAAACAGATTTATATTTTTTCCAGTCAATCACAATGAACATTTCTTAAAATTAAAATTATTGACTGATAAAAACCTGTTATGTATTTTCTGTACTTGGCAAAGTTCTCTTTCTCACCAAGAAATGCTCCTTATAGTGTTAGAGTGGATGATCACTTATTCTATTTCTCCCTTGCTACATCAGTTTAAACTTCATAAACACCATAATTATACTAGGCTGAATTCGAATATGAAATAAGAAAATGAAATAGCATCCCCTGATTCATTATGCTATATTGTCTTCCTCCCAATATAAAGATTAAATGACAGGGATAGTTTATGAAGATGACAAACATGAGGAAGTTCATTTTGTTTCAAACTCATAATCACCAAAAGATCTCTTTTTTTTTTTTTTTCCTTTTAGGAGCAGGAAAACTGGTTGATTCCCTGTGTGAGAAAAGCCTTTGATATTTTCTGTTTGTTCCTTCAAGGTTCAGCTGGGTTCTGAATTTTGGTTCTTGTTATTCTCACATCAATGTTTAAGCATAAAGAGTTTCCCTAGAGAGATGTTATGTTGACTTTGTAAACATTTTACAAAGATGAGTATGCGTCAAGCTTTTCCTTCCCCTTCCTATTCATGTTTCCCCTTTTCTTTACCTACTTTATGATCCTGTTTCTATGTTTTTTGCCATAGGGCAACAATTAGACAAGAGAAATATGTGACACTTCTCATTGGCATGAACTGGCACGAACAAGTAGGAAAAAGTTTCACTTACTCAACCAGCATTTTTTTTTAAGTTTAAGGTTATTATTTATGCCATTATAAAAATAATACTCATTATGGAATATTTGTAAGACTTCAGGAATATAAAGAGAAAAAATACCCAATTGTGCCATTGCAAAATAACTACTATTAGGATATTGGTACCTATAATTCCAGGATTTTTTCCCCTATACTAGCCTGTCAATTTTTAATCTCTGTTGTTACATAGGTAACAATACAACATAAACATTTTCCCTGCTATTAATTGGCTTTTGTGATATTTTACTTTTAATGGAATAATATTTTGAAAGGTGCATAATAATTGACTGCTTTATGTCACTGAAAATATTTGTTGTTCCATATTTTTGTTTTCTACTACCAACAATGCAATAGTAAGTACCTTTCCAATATTTAGAATTACTTCCTTAGCAAAATTTTCTAGAAGTAGAATTATTGGATTTAAGAGAATTAATGTTTGGGGTGTTCTGATAGTTATTGTTAATTTTCATCTAATTGGATCTTGTGAAGTGAGGGAGTGTTTTTCAGTGCAAATGTAATCCCAGCTGGGATTTGAAAGATGATGGCGATGATTACATTTTTGACAATTTGCTAAGTGTTAGGTGTACTAACTTGGCATTTATTACCTGATTCAAATCTTAATGCAACTTTATAAGAAAAAAGGCTAATTTCCCCATTTTACAGAGGGTAGAATTTAAAACAAGTCAGTCTAACATTAGACAGGATGATTTTAACATCCCAAGAACAGAGGAATTAGGAATGGATGAATTGTTTTAGAAAGAGAATAGGGTAAGTAAATGCAAATGCCTTGAGTTGAGAGAAATCAAGGAGGTTTTGAAGAATTCAATAATTCTTGTTAAGGAAAGAGTTGACAAGAGATGGGGCTAGAAAGATAACCAAGATGACAGCAAGAGGTTCCTTTTAGTCTCCTTAAATTATGAGGAAATAATCCTGAGGGCTTTGGAGAGTCATAAACACGACTGAAGCTTGTGATCACATTTGCAGTTTGAAAAATATGTCCAAATTCAGTATACAAATGTGCCTAGGAACTGAAGCTTGTGATCACATTTGCAGTTTGAAAAATATGTCCAAATTCAGTATACAAATGTGCCTAAGAAGTAGAAACTGCCAGGCTGCTTCCGTTTAAGAAGCTTAAAAGAGAGAGTCCAGATATGAGCTAGTCTCCAGATAAGAAGGAACTAGACTTAGGCCAAATCTACTTTTTTCTTTATTTGCCTACCAGAACCCAAAGGGTCCAAATGCCTCTGGCTTTTTTTGGTGTCAAGGCCTTGGCTGTCCTTACTGCTCCTTTGGAGGTATTACAGGTGGCCCATCCCCCAAGTGTCACTTATGCTGTGAGAGTGAGCTTCCCCAGTGCTTACTGTATGCAGCTCTCCAAAGAGCTAAATTAAAAATATATGCTGGCTTTGTTCTAGACAGAGAAATATAAACAAAATTCTATGTAGTTCACCATCTATGAAAATGTAGACTTTTATCTTAATTTTCCATGCTGATTCCAAAGCTAACTAGAGAAGAAAACTTCATTTTAGCAAACATTGCTATTGCATAATGGCTATTACCTATTTTGTTTCTTTTGGATAACCCCCCTGCCAAAAAAAAAAAAAAAAAAAACTTGAAAGAAGCTCACTATTTTGCTAACTCTTCATAAACACCAATTATTCGTAAGTGACGAGCACTTTTATTGACCAGAACACAAGTGATAATAGAAAAAATAAAGGAGTGTTCATTTTTGAGCCATGGGTAAGCTCTTAATCAGACTACCTAGCAGTGAGTGGCCCTTCTCTCCTCCTCCCTGTGTCTGGTTCCCCACTCTTGTCAAATCACCAAGAAATAGAAGCAAAGCAAGCAGGCAGAAGAGAGAACAAAGATTTTATTGGGATATGTTTCCATGGCATTTTGCACATTTCAAATAGCCATTTTGGAAATATATATATATGTGTGTGTGTGTGTGTGTGTGTATGTGTTTCCTGGGGCTTCTGTGACAAACTACCTCTCTCTTGGTTCGGGAGGCTAGAAGTGTGCAATCAAAGTGTAGGCAAGGATGGTTCCTTCTAGATGCTCTGAAGGAGAAACCATCCCATTCCTTCCTCCTCCCTTTCTGTGGATGCCAGCACTTCTTGCCATTCTTTGACTTACAGATGCATCACTCTGATCTCTGCCTCCATCCTCACACTGCCACCTTCTCTGTATCGGTATGTCCTCTTCTCTTCCCATAGAGACACCAACCATTGGATTTAAGGCCCACCCCATCAAATTCTAGGACAATTCCATCACAAGATTCTTAACTAATTACATCCTCAAAGACTCTATTTCCAAATAAGATCACATTCTTTGTCTCTGGGTGGATGTGAATTTTGTGAAGGACTCTATTCAACCTACTATATTGTAGCTCAGCTTTTTTTCCCCAAAATATGTTTTGTATGATAACACGTTATATGGGATATTTGGGAAAAATTATACTAAAGGATTTAAAGTTGTTCTTTGTATTCCTTTCATTAGAGTTTTTCCTGATTGCTCAGCCCTTTCAACACCAAAATAAGAATTATGATTCTTCAAGGGGAAATCTGATACTAAGCATTTTCTAAACTTACTTGAATGAAGAATTTTCTTTTGTTTTTGGTATCACCTCAAGGAATTTTTGTTTATTTGATTTTTTGTTTGTTTGTTTTAAAAAATTATTTGAAAAAAGCTGGGGAAATGCTGGGAAAGACAAGCCTTGAGGACTTCATAGAATGAAGTTCACTTCTTTTTCTGTCTTCGGGCATCTCTTGGAATTCTAGCCTAAACTCTGGTACAACTAGACTAAACACGTCAAGGAGCCTGGTGGAGAGAGCAAAATTTGTCTGTCTTTGCCTTTTACTCTGATTCGCTGTTTGTAAAAATTTCCTCCTTGTAAAAGTGAGGTACTTATTTTTAAATATGAATTATCAGTAAATGCCCATTGTTTAGTTGCAGAAATTAGGGGGAATAGGGTGGTTTCCTAGAATAACAACTACTATGTAATTAGCACACATTATAGAACAGACTCTAAGATATCTTATAAAATATTATTTAAGGAAATAACTCACAAAATGTTATTTAATGTAATTGAATCCTTTTGCCAACCCTGTAGGCATTAATATTATTTTCATTTAACAGATAAGAAGGCTGAGAGTCAGACAACAGGGACCTGCTCATGCTCACACAGCTGGTAAAATCAGAAACCTTCCCCCTTTATCTCCATGTGAGCTTTCTCTCCATGTAAGTGCACATGTTTCTATTTTATCACGTTGCATGTGGGGTGTGTGTCTGTGTGTGTGTGTGTGTGTGTGTATGTGACTTACATCACTAATTGCTGGAGATGCTGCTCTTTTATTTATTTATTTTTTTAACTTTATGAGCTCTTTAGTTTTCATTAAATGTGTGTAATTGACTTGGAGATAAAAATGCCCACTTACTTATAACCTCTCGCAACAATTTGGCTTTAACAATTTGAACAATGGCACCTCTAGCAAATCACAAAAGCTGATTAGCAAGGTTTCAGGGCTGTGCTTGGAATTGCTGGCACCTCTATCACTATTACATCCAGACAATGGATGAGGTTAGAGACAAAATGGTCTAATTAACCAGGAGCTGCTTCAATATCCTCAATGACCAGCCAAAGATTAATCAGAAACCAGGACCTTGCTTTGCAGATGGCTGCGAGATGATGCTGAGATGTGTGTCAATGAACAACGGCAATGAAATGACTAATAGCCAATTATGTCTGCACCTGAAACAACTGGTTGAGAAATTTTCTCAGGCAGATGTGGGTGATCAAGAGGAGAGCCTTGGAATAATCTCTTGTCTCAGAGATAATGCTTTTGTATCTCAAGAATTTTAGAGAAGCTGACAGATCCACAAACGGCAAAAGATTAATAATACAGTTAATGATCTGAATCCCTTATTTTCTCCACTGTCCTACAAGTTTTTCCCCCTTAGCTATTGATCATTGATAGACACAAGGGAACCCAGACCTGCTCTGTGCTGAGCAGAAAGTTTTATGGATACAGATTCTTTATTTTTGGCTCCTTTTGCCTACCTCTGAATCTACAGGACCTGCAATAGTGCATGGTGTATAATAATTGCTTGATGCAAATTTGGAGAATAATAAATGAACAACACAAATGGTACTTTTTAATATTTAAGTTAATAAATTTCCTATAAACCTACCACCAAATTCCTCATTAAGTATGAAGGGCTTATTTTGTTTTTGCTTTAGTTAAATGTTTTTTGAAGGAATATTTCCTTAGTGCTTGTGATGCGTCAGGTCTCAGTCCAAAGCTTTTGCATGCGTAGTGTCAGTTTATGCTCACCACAACCCTTCATTCATTCAACAACAAATATTTATTGAGGCCTCCCCTGTGCTAGTCACTTTTAGAGGCAGTGTATATAGCAGAGAACAAAACAGAAAACAAACCAAACAAAAACCCCTTCCTCCTTATGGATCTGAAAAGAAGAAAGTGGTATCACTAGCAGCTCCTTTTTAGCAGAGCAGTTACGCAGTTTGCTGAGGTCCTAAGTACCCTGGCTCCAGCATGGACCCAAGCACCCAACTGCAGAGTCCTTACTGCTAATCACAGCACACTGCCTCTATACCAACCACTATGCTCAAGGTTTTCTGCACCACATTTCATGTGATATTTCCACAGAGATTACTACACTAAATAAAGAAGGAAGGGTCATACGCTGTGGATGAATGTTCAGCCTGAGCAAATGCCAAATGCTGTTAAGCAATGCCCATCTCTAAAATAAATTCTTTCTGATTGAGTCGCCAAGGTTAAAGGAGATATTTCCATAACCACAAGCAAATTAGTTTGGAGTTTTGCATCAACAATAATGAGATGGGCAATATGAATCTAACCTTTCATTGTGTCTTTTTGCTTTATGACAAAGAGAGCCCTTTTCCAGACTGGGGGAAAAAGGAATTACTTGCTGCTGAGTTTTGTGTAAGCCTCTGTGTTTCCTCATTAAAAAAAAAAAAAAAATCTCTTTTGCTGCTGAAATATCTGGTATAGGTCTTGTGTAGAATATAGAAAGTTACAGTGATATGTCCCCCCAAAAATTTGGAAATAAGATTACACTGAAGGTGAGAATAGTAAAATGCAATGCATAATGAATGAGATCAACCATCTGTCAAAATAGCCCCAAGGGTTGACTATAAATATGTGTCTGAAACTGTTGGGTACACTGTGTTCATTCAAAGGGTAAACTAAGAAGGCAAAACTAGGTGAAATCTAATCAAAGGCTGTGAGTTTTAATCGGTTACATTTTATCATGGGTGACTACAAAGCCCATTAAAAATATAGAGGTGGCTGCATAGACCCAGAAAAGAAGAGTAAGAGTTTGGCAGTGTTTTTATGGTACACTTTAGGCAAGAGATACTCTCATATGAACACTAAAATAATAATGATACTAATGCTATTGTGCATTGACTGGGTGTGGCAACTATTCTAAGTGCTTGCTCTGCAAAGGTTAATCTTGCCAAAAGAAATGTTTGGCCCCTAGGAGGTAATCTCTAAATTCTTGAATGTCTTGCCTGAAGAGTGGCTTTTTACCTGGTGGCCTTGCACCATGCCACATATTTATTCTATGGCAACAGTGTGATTTATGGTCTGGATTTTTGAGCTACACTGGATGGTCTATGCTCGTAATATTCCTTATGGTGTGGGAAGTTAAGGGGAGGCTGGGCCCACGGTGTCAGATCAACTACTGGAGGGACCTGAAGCCAAGTTCAGCCATGTAGGCAGCCAACATTGTCTACATGACCAAGCCCCAATAAAAACTTTGGACATGGAGGATCAGGTGAGCTTCCCTGAATATTGTCACACATCTTTGCTGGGAAAAGTAAACACTGTCCAGCTCCATTCAGAAAAGGCAAGTGGAACCTCCAGGTGTGAGATTCTCCTGGACTCTGCCCCTGTGCCTCTTCCCTTGGCTGATTCAAATCTGTATCCTTTCATTGTAAAAAAAAAAAAAAAAAAAAATGTAGTGATGTGTGTCATGGCTTTGCTAAGTTCTGTGAGTCCTAGCAAATGTGAGAGTAACCTTGGTGACCTCCCAAACTTGCTGTTAGTGTCAGAAGTGAGAGTGGTCTTAGGGATTTCCTAACATTGCAGTGCATTACACATATTGTTTAATGCTCACAGCAAACCCACGAAGTAGGCACAATTCTTATCACATTTTACAGATGAGGAAATGAGGCACAAGTGACTTATTTAAGATCACATAGCTGAGAAGTGGTAAAGTCAGTGTTTGAGCCCCAGTAGTCTGACTGCTAAGGTCATACATTAATCACTTTGCAGCCCTGCCCACCAGCATGCAGGTCACTCAGGATGGTACCTTGCAAGGAACAGGGGGAGTTTACAAGGCTTCACCACAACTGTAACAAATATCTCTCAAGACTGTCCAGAGTCCAAGCTGGTTGACCAACTCCCTGATATGTAAGTGTTTTAAAATGTAGGTTTTATTATTATTTAGATCTTATAAGGCCAAGAAATCGGGAGGCAATGACCATTGAAAAGATAGTTTGTTACAGGTCACAAGAGGAGGGGGCATGACCCGTCATGCAGGGCCACACGAGAAATTACCAGGATTGGTCTGGAGGCAGAGGGAGTAAAGGAAAGCATAGGCAAGAGCCCTTATTGTGGTTTCCATGAGAAGGAACAGGTGAGGCAAGGTAAGAAGGCTTAGGATTGGCTAGTTTGATCATCTCTGCAGGTTCTAGCATGTAGGAGCTGTCTCTAGGTGTCTGGAACCCTGGCCCTGGGATGATTAGGGCAAGTGGACAGTGGCCTGGAGTGTAAGAGACCAATAAAGGAGATGGTTAGCATATGGACTCCAGATTGATTGGTTTGCATATGAAAGGTGTGCTGGAAGGTGAGTCCTTTACTATCTCTGGGACTAGCTAACCCTGGGAAGGGCAGTCTGTAGAGTCAGCAAGGCCCCAGACGTCAAAGCATCAAAAATACATAAAATAAAAAATCATATTAATACAATAATCCAAACTGCCAGATAGCAGGGAAAAAAAGAATAAGGGATACATTCTCAGTGGGTTAATAGAACCCCCAAGGAGGTGAAAATTGGTTCTGAGGGGCATTGGGGGCAGTGAAAAATTATTACTTTCTATGTATAAAGCACAGGAGTATATAAAGTATATAAACAGATATACTATATACGCAGTATTAAAATTTCATTGGTGGGGGCTAAAAAGGCTCCTTTGTGAGGGGAGGAAGGTGATAATGAAATAGAGGTTGAGCAAGACTGGAATAGGGTATCCTAGATAATGGATATTAGTATTCTGATAAATGAAACAAAATCTATTACAATAAATATTATTAGTATAAAATTGATAATTATATTAATTAATATAAATTAATATATTATTTTTCTGATTTGTGTATAAACATCTTCTAAATTTGCTTAGCAAGTGTTTCTACATAAAGATCTGACCAACTTTGAGAGTACTAAGAAAACCCAGTCTCCATCCAAGTCCACAGAGCTGAGAATCAGATTCTGAAATGTGACGACTTCAATAACATGATGCTCTGTATGGACATTGCCATTTCCCTAAGAGATGTCCTGTCATCTCCCTTTAAAATATCAATAATGTTATAATGATATCTTATAAAAAAAGATTTCTACATTTAAATATTCTGGGGGACAGTAAATACTCACCAAGCATTTACTGATCTTTAATTGGCTCAGTAGCATTCCTGGATTAATTGCTCCCTTCTCTTAATAATTTCTATTGGATTTGAGAGAATAAGGGAGGTAAGCAGAAATGCAATGAATAATGGCCACTTTGATAGCATGGACTAAAATTGGCATGATACAGAGGAGATTAGCAAAGAGCCTGCACAAATTGAAGCATTCCATTTTTATTTTTAATAGGAAAAAGGGATGACGAATTTCCTGGACAAGAGAAATGTTTTACATCTTGTTTTGGGTGGTGGTTTCATGGTGTACACAATTATTAAAATTCATTGAACTGAACACTTCAGATCATTGTGTTTTATTGACTATTAACTATGCTTTGACTTTTATAAATGAGTGCAGTGGGAAGATGACGGTTTAAATCTGGTGTGTGCAGAGTGAATTGCTTCATATATACATAAGGTTGAACAAATAGAGCACTAACCATGGTGGAGTGTACTTTATACAACAAATGGAAGGTCATTGGAACATTGCATATTTGTAGATTAACCCACAGAGTTCGTGAGAAAGGGAAGGCCCAGAGAGGACATTGACTTTACAAATACGGCAACCAGAAGAAGGGTATCACTGGAGAAATAATATTCGAGGACATGCATTGATTGTATGCCATATGCCAGGTGCTGTTTTAGCATTTCAAATGTCTTATTTCATTTAATGGTTATACCAACTCTATGAAGAAAGCACTGATGTTATTCCACTTTTTGCCTTTTTGAACAATGTGAGTCTAGACATGTTAACTGACCTATTAAAGGCTACATAGCTAACAAATGGTAGAGCTGAAACTTGAAACTCTTAATTTTGATATCAAAGTCTGTATTCCTTACTACTAAGACATAATACTTCCATTCAATCAATGTTAGTTAGCTTATGTTCTATGCATGCTCAGTCATGAAATGGCAAGCCATGTTACGTTATGTGGACTCTAAGTTTAAATATGTAAAAGTAAGTTACAAAAATAGCAAGGCAAAGCCTGACTGTTTTAACCTCTGCATAATTTGGTTAATTGCAAGACTTTAATAGCTCAATATGGCCAGCAGGTGGCAATGGTGTTCCATGAAGCCAATACAGTAACTTCAGGCAAATTAATGTACATATACAAAGCCAAGAAATAGTGGGGAGGAGCTGGCTATTTTTATGGAGAAATTCTTGCCATCCTGGCCCTAGATTTTTATGCACTGGGCCTCTTCCACAAACTTAATTTGTGAGTTGTTTACATGCATGGAGCTTAATTGCTACGTTGAGGAAGCGGTAAGGAATGCATTGCAGATTGAATGATTCCAAACTACGTAAGAGAGGGTAGGAATAAAAAAGATATGTCTTATTTTTATATTTAAGGGAAGTTTTAAAGCTTTCTGTACTCTGTGTGTGTGTGTGTATATTTATACACATACATATGTAAGTATACTGGAAGTGTATACGTGTGTGTGTGTGTATATATATATATATATATACACACACGCAGATATATATAGCTGTCATTGCTATCGTTGCTAGTGGTGCACACATGAAACCCAGTAGCCTGTATGGATCTGTGAAAAAACATGAATAATTTTGGACTTAGGTAAAATCTATTTACTTCCAGAAGAAGAGAACGACTTCTGAAAGAGTTCTGAATTCTGTAGATTGGAAAGGAGCACAGTGGCCATGATACACCTGCAGCAAACAAGGCACGTTTGCCCAAAAATGCTGAAAATGGTATGTAGTATGATCCATGTAGGCAGCGGGTTCCTACAACCAGAATGCTAGACAGGGGAAAGTTTCTAGGGCTAAAGATACTTCATTTAGGAATTGAAAGATTAGTAGAAGTTTGCCACAAAGGCATAACTGAAGAAATCCTACAAAGAGGAACCAGCAAATGAAATGGATGTAGGGGAATTAAGAAGCACAGCACCTTGGTAAAGCATCAGCAGCTTGGTGAAGTGGGCATTGGTGATCCCCTAGGGGAGAGACGCAAGCAAGGCTTTCTGGCCGTATGTAAGGATTTTGGATATTATCCCACAGATAGCTTTTAGATGAATTTATTTGTTAGAAAATTGGGAGACTTCTAACAAAAGACTATAAGGCCTTATCTAAAGTGTCAAAAGAGGGGGTAGGTTGAAGAATTACTTGAGATGCAATACTACTGCGAAACTCACCAATTAGCTAGGTCAGAAATCAAAATGATGCTCTAATTGTCTGCTGTTGTGATCAGAAAGCAAATTCTAAACAGTGGTCAAAATCATGATCCTAGTGTAAAAGAAAACTGTGTCTCTGCTCACGTCACTTTTGACACCAAACATGGGGGATTTTTATACCAAGTAATTCTCCAGTTCTCTGAAGACACCAACTGAGTGTCCTACAGTTTAATTCAATTATGAGATTAACTACCCGGAGTTAATATAGACTCCAAAGGTGAAGGGCTCAGTACAGGACTGTCCCCCACTTCAGATGCCATTTGCAACTCTTGGGTGCCCAGTGTATTCACACTTCTGTTCAACTTGGTTACAAATCAAGGATTTCCACAATCTCCGTTTCAGCTTTGGTAATTTGCTCTAACAGTTCACAGATGTCAGGTAAACACCGTAGTTACACTCATTGGTTTATTACAAAGGATACAAATGAACAGCTGGCTGAAGAGGTACATAGGGTGACATCCACAAGAGTCCCAAGTGCAGGAGCTTCCGTCCTGATGGAGTTGGAGTGTACCACTCTCCCAGCACATGAATGAATTCGCAACCCAGAAGCTTTCCAAACCCCATAGTTTAAGAATTTTTATGGAGTTTCAGATAGACATGATTGATTATTAACCCAGTTTCCAGCCCCTCTCCCCTCCCTGGAGGATGAGGGATGAAGCTGAATGTTCCAGGTTCTAATTATGTCCTGATCTTCCTGGTGGCTGGCCCCGATTCTGAAGCTATCCAGGAGCCCACCAAGAGTTGTTTCGTTAGAATAAAAGATGCTCCTATCACCCAGGGAATCTCAAACTCTGGAATCAGGAGCTTCAGAGCTCTGTGTCTGGAACTAAAGTCAAAGAACAAATATTAAGACAAGAGATGCTCTCAGTACCCCTATCACTGATGAAATTACAGGAGCTCTGTGTTAGAACCAGGGGCAAAGACTAAGTACATATTTTGTATTATGCCACAAGCGGTAACTTCCTTTCCTCACATTGAAAGTACCTGTCAATAACCATGCTCTGAGATGAAGTGAAAGTAACATATATTTTTAAAAAATACTGACACAAGGAAGACAAGAAAAGTGACCAGTAGTGACTTTTGGACATGTGTAACATGTACCTACTGCCTGGGTAATAAATTGCGTCGGGAAGACTGATCCAGAGACTGGGAGGTGGAGCAGGGGAAGGGGATCCCTAGGCAGTGAATCGAGCATCAGAGAGAACAGGATGTAGGTGATGTACGGTTGGTCTAGAGCATATTTTATAGATAGTTCATATCATCTCTCCCTCAGCAGTGCTCTCCAAGGAATAGTCCCTGTGCTGTTCTGCTTTCTTTTACAGCTTAGCTTTTTTCTCTATAGAGATATGATTAGGAATATCCTCAATTCCTAAACTTTTTAAAAACTCTCCTGTGAAAGTCACCTGTTCTGTAGACAGCCACTCTGCATGTGATCACAATGTGGTTTAGTTCATAACCTGTCAAACCACTCACCCATGTGTATTCCCTGGAGGCTGTTTGTAATCCTCCAAGCATAAAAATATGCATATACAAAAAGCAAGATAGACTCAATAAAAAGAGAAATAGAGTCAGCATAATGTGGGAAGAGATGTGGTGATGTAGAGAATGAATATGACTAGTGTTATGGACTAAATGTTTGTGCACCCTTATGTTTGTATGTTGAAGCCATAACCTCAATGTGATGATGTTTGGAGGTGGTGCCTTAGGAAGATAATAGATTTAAATGAGGCCATGAGGATGGGAGTCTCATGAATGGGATTAGTGCCCTTATAAGAAGAGATATCAGAGAACTTCCTCTCTCTCTCTCTCTCTCTCTCTCTCTCTGCAAGCACAGAGGAAATGCCAGGTGAGGATGCAGCAAGAAGGTTGCCATCTGCAATCCAGAAGGAAAGCCCTCCCTAGAACCCAACTGTGCTGGCCCCTTGATCTCAAACTTCCAGCCTCCAGAACTATGAGAAAATAAATTTCTATTGTTTAAGTCCAGCAGTCTATAGTATATTGTTACAGCAGCCTGAGCTGACTAATCCAAGTAGAGTTTGAAAACCTGAATTCACATCATAATATTGCCACCAATTGTGTGGCAGATAGTAAAACACTTTACCACTTGGAAGCCCAGTTGTTTGCCTGTAAAATGAGGGGATGGAACATGCACTGGGGGGGTAAGGTCACTTTGTAGTAGAGATGGTGGCATTCTTTCTCTTCCCCAGGCTTGGTAGACATTCCTATTCCATCACAGACTTCTTTCCCACTGATTTGATATGTACCCTCAAAGGCTTCTCATTGCAGTTGGTACTAATTAATTGGCGTTAACATGATGGAGATGTTAAAGTATGCCCCCGGCGGACAGACCAAATGGGCTCCCATGGCTAACTGATGTCCTCAAAGTTAAAACATGGTGGCCAAGGCTGGGTGAGGGACCTGTCACTTTCTTTGGGTTCTTGGAAAGATTGTGTAGAAGTGTCATAGGACTTCCATTTCTACAATCTAGCTAAACCAATTTGTTGTCAATGCCAAGATAGACTTCAGCTGGAAATTCCCCAACTGACCACTAAAAGGACACCTGGCACCAACTGACCAACCACCTGGAAGCAGCCAGGTAAGAGAGACTTGTGATTTAAGTCCGTCCAATTAAGACTCTATTCTTCACCCTCCTGCTCCCCTCTCCTGCCCTGCGGTTTGGTTTTTGCCTTTATAATCTCCTACTTCCCAACCCCTCCTAGGAGGGCACTTTCGCCTTATACCAAAGGTTATGCTGTGTCTGCAGATTGCTTTCAGAAAACAAAGTTCTCCTTTTTGCCTCCTTAGAGCTCATGGTTTGTGGTTAACAGAGGAAATGTATTACTAGTCTAGTTTTAGATAATCTGAACTTCCTGGTTGTAACAGTCTAAAATCATTGTATGGATTATTTTATTTATCCATTCATTAAACAAATACTAAGTGTGCCCAGGTGTACAAGTCAATGTGGTAGGCACTTCCAAGGATTCAGAAAAGAATCAGACAAGCCCTGACCTCAAAGGACCTAGAGCTAAGTAGATGAGATGCTGCCTAAAGATACATTTACCCAAAACAACATAGACAGTGATAACTGCCATGAACGACTTTCACAAATGTGACAGAATGGGTGGGAGTAGGGTGGGGGCAGTTCATGGGAGACTAGAATTCAGGTATGCTGTTTCCGATGGCACCAACAATTATAAGACTGGGGCACACGGCTGTTCTGAAATCATAAGGTGGATATAATAATTTCTGCTCTAATAGATCAATTCTAGCTACACCTGGCTAGATGGCAGTCAACTCATACTGAGTCTTGTTTTTTTCAACAAATGTCTTTTTCAATCTCTTCTCACATCATCTGTGGACATCTGCATGCCAAAGGTGAAGCTCCTGCCAGGTCTGTGATACCAATCAAATAAAGTAACTCAGGGCTAGTCTAGACAGATAAGCAATCACACATGTACACAAAAAAAGCAGCCTAGCCCAAACACCAGGGAATTGGGTCAATAAAGAAAACCGAATCGGAAGATTTCTAATAGAAAAGCAGTGGTAACAATTTCACATCGTATTACTCAGCATATGCTTGGGAGGGAGCCAACTTTTTCTACATTTAAATTGAGAATCTTTACTGTATTTCTGGTCATTATTTATCTTGGTCATTGACGGTATTCACTTTTGATATTACAGTGTTGATCATTTGTCATTGCTAGGCTTATGGAAATAGAAAGCATTTTTAAAACCTCAATTGATAAATTTGCTTTTTTATAAACCAAAATCCAGTCCACAGAGACCATAGGAAAAGCAGATGTACACTGGGGTGGCTAATTCTGCGTATCCAGTAATCTTTTAATTTTTTTCTAGTGGAATTAATCTGTACACTTTTAATTAAAAATGTTATTGCATTATCAACTTCTGCACATTCCAAAGAGTTAAAATGCTTGCTAATTCCACAAGCTGTAACATACGAACGTTCAGTGTTTTTGATATAGAAGTCATTGGGGGGAAGGAGTTATAAAAAGCGGCGGCTAGTAAGAAGTCTTTCAGCGCATTCTGGAAAGGAGGAGGGGAGACGTGTTAGATGAAGAAATGCCAACATCTCCCTCCAGTTCTGAGACCATGGCTTTTCAGTTGTTATTGAGCATTGCTTGATTATTCACTTGGGTAACTGGGTTATTACTAAGGATTTTTTGCATGCATGTGTCTGGGAGGTTGTGAATGAATACGCTTTAGGACAGGACAGAAGGAAGTTGGGGGCTCTGACGGAGGCAGAGTTGTACCCCCAGGAGAGTGGGGCTTTTGCTGTACGGGCCACTGTGGGAGGGCACAGGGAACGGCGTGGAATCTGAACTAGGCTGCCAGACCAGCCATCTAGACTTCCTCTTCCAAAGAATAGGCACACACAGAGTCCTTGCCATTTAGGTACCCAGGAGGGACTGGGGCTGTAGGGGCAGGGCCAGCTTCGTGGGCATCTGACCTGCACAGCTGCTCAGCACGCCGTGCTTAGAAGGACCCCACACATTTGCATTTGCCTTTTATCCCTGGCCTCACAAATTATGTAGCCAGTTCTGGGTGGGTGCAATGCTGACTCCCTGCTGTGACTGTTCAGACCACCCCCACCTCCCTACTGCTGCCCTCATGAAAACTGTAGAACCCAAAGTAACAACCAGACGCCTGCTGGGCTAGAGGAGGGAAACCATTTAATTTTTACTTGGAGAATAACAGAAAGACTCTGGAGAGCAGGAAATGAAGCCTTTGTAGCCTGATACCATGGGCCTATAACTGTGTATATAAAGACACTGTGTTTCCTACAAAAGATCAAATAAAAACAGGGCCCATGGAGAATGATTTTTGTACAGCAGGCACAAACTTTAATTATTTCATCCTCATTGGTTCCACAGCTCAAAGGCTTGTAAGGCAGGGGGTGAAGAGGTAGGAATGAAAAAAAAATTGTATGTATGGATAGAACTGATGTGAGCTACAGAAAAAGTACTTCCTTAGACATCAGGCAGTTTTTTGAGCTTGCTTATCTCCCAAAGGAAGGTTTTTCACTTTAAGGGGGAAATCGACCATTGGAATTTATCAGCGGGAAACCTATGAATTGTAAAAACAACAACAAAGGCTTTTTGCAAGTCATTCTGTGTGGATAAAAAGGTAAAAATCCTCACTGTTGGGCCATTTAGGAAGACACACGGAGGTATTACCTCTTCTCCCATTTCCCCTAATTGGCTTCACTCTTCAACCTCTCTTTTCCTCTTAGGTAACATGAAATGGACCTTTATAGATGGCAAGATTTCTTTTATATCTGTATTTAGGCAGAGGGAAGGGGAAGAAACCATACTGTCAAGGGCAGTTTAGCTTACCACTTAAAAAAAAAAAAAAAAAAAAAAACTCTTTATTAGAAAAAAAAAAAAAAGAATAGAACCAAGTGACTTTGGAAAGGCTACTGAGTGTGGCAGCCATTTAACCCTGGAGAAAGGGTCTCCATCCACACTGTAAAAAGGTCTCCAGCCAGGTAGACCAAGCAGTACTCTTTTCCACACCATTTTCAGGTTGTCTTTCCCATTCAGAAAGCTCAATTAGGAGTTAAGAGGCACCAATTTTGGTTTTCACACCGCAAATAAAAGATGAAAGAGCCCTAACTCACAGGAAATATTCCAGAAAGAAAAACACCTAAGTGGGATGCAGAGTAGCAAAGTGACTTGCATTTGCAATTGAGTTTGCCGGTCAATCCATAACACCCAATATTTGGGTTATTCTAAATTAATGATTTTGTGTGTGTGTGTGTGTGTGTGTGTGTGAAAGTTTCTCAAAGTGGCCAAAGTGCAACAGGTTATTTTCTCTCCTAAGTAATTTTGAGAGAGTAGTCGGAGCATGTGAAGCCAGCTGTGAAAACAGGTTTGAGTTGACACTGATGTCTGAAAGTATGTAACATTTCCATATTTAAACATAGATCTTTAAATTGCTTTTCAAATGATAAGTAACCCTTTAGTAACCTCAGCCATCTCTATGGCTCAATGCTAACAGCCTGGGTTCTGCTCAAAATGCCTTCTTCCATAATACCTAGAATTAACTTTTTCCTTCACTGAGAGTTTAGTATCTTGTGCCGTCTTTCATATTCTTGCGTATGCTACTAACATATATGCAAATATCCTATCTTCTATGTTAAACCATAAACATTTCCATCATAAAAATCACATTTTTATTCCCTTTTGTATTCCTTGTACTATTTGGTGCAGTGGTTTGAACTCAGTAGATGAATTAATTAGTATTTTTTAAATAAATGAAAGTAACAAAGCCCTAAAATTTATTCATAAGATTACATCTGTCCCTAGGAACTAGATAATAATAATTTAGAAAAATATATAGTTCTTAATGTATGCAAAGCACTTTTATTTCACTTATATAATAACTTCAGGAGTTGTTATTAATAACTCAATGTTACAAAGGATAGAAAGGAGGTACAGGGACTAAGTAATTTAAGTTTACAGAGAGGCAGAGCAAGGATTTGAATCAATGAAGTTTTCAGTCTGTACGCTCGATTACTGTGCTATACATAGCTTTTCTAACAAATAACATTTATTGTGTCTATTGTAAGTACTTTCTTTACATGCACTACCTCACTTGGATCATGCATTCTATTTACGGAAGCTGGCCACATGCCAGGGTGACATAGATTAGCACACTCAGTGGCCTTTACCTATACCAACATGCACAGTGTATTTCATACTTCTGTGGTTTCATGCTAATGCAGTGGTTATCAAACTGTGGAATTGGAACCCCTGGAGATTTCTAACACCCTTTTAGGGTATTTGTACAATCAAAGCTGTTCATTATATCAAAGTAACTGTTTTGTACTTTTTTGTTTTTATTTTGTCTTCATAAAATTTAGAAACATTCTTTTCAAACAAATAATTTTCAATGTGGAAGAAATAAAAATCCCAAAATGTAAAAACTATTAAAATAAATATAAACTTTTTAAAAAAACAAACGTGGAGCACCTTCTTCAATCCAACAATTTTAAGAAGGGATTTTGAGGTAACTATATCCCATAGGACTTATTCTTTTAACTTCGGAACCATCTGAATATCTGAGAATAAATTTAGGTAAAGATTTCACAAGCAATGATTATTCCACAACTTTTAGAAATGATTCTTTACTGTGTAACTGCCACTTAATGGAATGATAATACATAAGTGATTATATATCGTATTTTTTACTGTCTCTAGTAGTTAGAACAGCTCATTCCCCTAATAGACACCAAATATATATTAATGTAATGCTAAAACGAGTAATAGCTGTTCCTAATGCTATAAGCACAACCAACACATTCCTCTTATATGTTAGTATTAATTTTATTTCCCCATGTGATTCCTTCATTTGAATTTCTAGTGGGAAATACCAATAGTGAAAATGTTCTAGTAAATAATACACTACGTCATAAGATTTGTCCACTCAAACATATGCTTCATGCCTAAGCCATATAAGTTTCATTCAGTCTACCGTTAGTGACCTGAATCATTTTCTAGGGCCATGCAACTAGCAATTACTTATTTTCGGTCATCCGGGTGGACAGTCTTTATTGTATTCCAGTGTATAGATTGGATATATTATGGTAGTATTTTAGGACTAGTCCCACCTTTGGGCTTTAGTTTGTTCAATATTTTAACTCTAATTTGTTTGTGTCCTTTGAATATGACATTACTATAATAACAAATATCTGACTTCATAGGCCAATATTCACAATTAAGTTAAAGGGCAGCATCTTTATGATATAAACTCATCTCAAAGAACATTCTCCTTGGTGAAACATCATTAGAAATTCTGATAACAGGCAAGGCAAATAATAATGAAACTTTCCCATCCTATCACAGAAGCATTATCTTCACTGTAATTTCTGGGTCAGACCTACATTCAGTGACATATATTATTTCTTTTATTGTACTTCTATAGTATTTACTTGGAAAAAATGCCAAATCATCAATTATACAGCAGAAAAAGTGTGCTGGGAGGATTCTCTGATCACCAGCAATGACCCTGCCTCCTGCCTTTTATCCTTGTCAAATCCCCTGCTCTTGAGTGTGAGTGGGAACTCTGCCTTGCTTCTAACCAACAGAACACAGCAAAGGGGATGAGATGCCACTTCCACGATTAGGTACATAAGGTTGTACTTTCCATCTTGTAAGAGTGTCTGGATTGCCTAGTCAATTTGCAAACTTTAATGAAGCTAGTAGCTGTGTAGGAACAGCCTGTGTGTTGGCCTTTAGTTTCAATTCTCAGCTAGGAACCAAAGCCCTCAATCCAACAGTCTGCAGAGAACTGAGTTCTGCCAACAACCACATGAGTTTGAAAGCAGAGCCTTCCCTAGTCGAGCCATCAGATGAAAACCCAGTCATGGCTGACACCTCGATTGTAGGTTTCACATGAGAATTTGAAGCCAAGGACTCAGATGAAGTATGCCCAGACTACTGACCCACAGAAACTGTGACATCATAAATGTGTTTTGTTTTATGCCTCTATAATTTTGGTAATATTATTATGCAGCAACAGAAAATCAATGCTGTGATTCAGACAACAGTTCTCTTGGAAGGTTGCCAGAAAATTAGGGCTTCGAATCAAAGAAGTAATCTTTTTAGTACTCTTTTTATAAAAAATAACGAACATTTATGTGAAAAAGTGGGACTGTGTCTAAATGGTGTAGAAAATAAGTGACATCAAGGATTAAAAAAATCCAGTTGTATACTGTCCAATCAATAGAATATTGGTCTTTGGGAAACCGTCTAGTTCTTGTCTTAATTAATGTTGGAAAAAAAAATATGGTC
This sequence comes from Eulemur rufifrons, assembly GCF_041146395.1. Taxonomy (NCBI): domain Eukaryota; kingdom Metazoa; phylum Chordata; class Mammalia; order Primates; family Lemuridae; genus Eulemur; species Eulemur rufifrons. The sequence goes on along the minus strand of NC_090989.1, from coordinate 180,234,913 downwards.
ATGAACAAAAGCCTGGCTACCCCATCCTGTAATCAATCCACTTCTTTTTTAATTTGAAAATTTTACTTACAAATTTTTCATACAAAAAACTTGCAAATTGATCAATAATAGATATTAAGCTATGGTATCTCTTGAACGAATTGCATTGTCCTTTAATAGAAGAATTGGGCACATTAATATGTTCAGATTCACAAGTGCCTTTGATTTCTCTACTCTGATTTTTCTTTCACCACATTTATATTTTTCTGACAATAATCTTGATGTTAGAATGAATCCCATTTCTCTATACACTATAAATTTCAATATGAAGTTAGCAGCCTTATATGTTGCCTTTTAAATCTTATTCCTGTGCATAAGGATAGCTCATCTTGGTCTTTTAAAAAATCACAAGCTTTAGTTCAAATATATATATATATAAAAGAGGCTATATCTGTGTAATTACATCAATGTTTTTTCAGTTAGTTAAGTCAACAATACAATTAAAATTTAAAAAATAATTTGAGACAATACATTTTATGTATTCAACTTGGACTCCTACAGAGCTGGTCTTCAGCTGTATCTATTGAAAAGCTATAGCTGAATCTCTCCAGGGTTACTTTTTTTAAAAAAAGAAATTAAATTGTCCATGGAACACCATTATGCATGCAAGAAAAAATATTCATAGCTGCATGATAAACATTTCAACTGGATTATACTTTTATAGCTGGGACTGAAATATAATTTTATACCACAAGCATTCAGGCATGTTCCATCAATTTCCTGTTCTTTTGCTCATATGAAATGTGTGATATATGGTATAAATATATGCACAATTTGTATATGAGTTATGCTTTTAACATCTCTGAAGTTAAAAGCAAATAAACAGAAAAAAAAACCAAGGGAAAATGGTAATAGAATATGAGAAAATACTTGCCTTTATTTTAAAACAGAATGCTGATTAATGCTGTTTCAAACTAATAGAACACTCACTATAACTATATGTTTTCTCTCCTTGCTCAGGACCCTGCTGCTAATTTGAGTAAGAATAGATTCAACAAGAGTTGCTCAAATAAACTAGAGTAATTGCAGTTCTATAGTAACTTCAGAGAACTGTAACCTGGCCTCCATGATTCACTTCTCTAGGACTCTGTGGAAACAAACTGTGTGGAAAGTCAGGTAACCGCAGTCGCTCCCTGAAATCTGGAGAACAAACGTACTCACCATCGGGCTCCAACTCTGAAGGGGAAATATCATTACTAAAAGTTCACGCAGAGGGATGCTGAGTTAGTTTTATTTGTCTCTCTGGGATACTGGGATGAAACAATGAGTAGATTTTTCCACCATTCTTGAACAAGATGCTTAGAAGAACAGCTGGAGATAGTTAAGGAAATATTAGTAGAATGAATGAATATGGAAATGTCTTGAAATCAATTAATATATTTTGAGTGCCTACAAAGTATAAAGCTTTGAAAAGTAGAAAGATTAAGGGGGGAAAGAAAGTACAGTCCCTGAACAAAAGGAAGAGATGTCCTACAGTGATTGTGTGGGGACAGGGATTTTGGCAGTGAGGTTGTTAGGGTGATGGGGGGCAGAGAAAGTGTGTTACAATGGAGTGTGTGGCAGAGATACACATTGAATATTCTATTCAGTAGTTTTTGTAAATGTTATGACTGTTTAGATTCTTTATAAAGAAAAAGCCTGACGGAGCAGAATAAAATGCTCTCAAATATCAATTTTCCACACCCATGAGTAACCTAGCTGTTTAAGCCATGAGTCATTAACATGACACAAACAAGTCACAAGGATAGAGTACCCTATGTGCAGGGCACATACCTAGATAGAAAGAGGTCACCTTGCAAACTCAAAACCACAGAAATGTAGTACCTGGAAATACACATACTCACAAATACATTTCTATACATAATATATTCAAATATATTTCTATACATAATGTGTCTCAACAAGATGCAACCCCCCCCCAAATTAAGGTGTTTGTATCATCAGAGCTCATTAAAAAATACAAAAACAAAAACAAATGCTACATTTGTTTTGCCACTTTTGCTATTCAATTTTATGTAAAACAGGATAAAATAACCAAAAAACCCTAAGATTTAGAATAATAAATATAAAGCAGCTTGCATAATTTGATCATGCACATATAATCACAATATCTGAGAAGTCAGTTCCTTTTCATATGACCTCTATAGAAAGAGAGCAATCCCAGGATTTTTCCCCCTTTGTGGAATGTGGGTAAGTGAGTGTGTGTGTGTTGGGGGGGAATGTGTTTTATTCATTGTGCATCTCTGGAGAAAATCAGGTCACCTTCAATGATCTTATCAGTCAAAGAAAATAGTACGGCTTCACAGAGCTATTAAAATGGAAGAGAATTAGAATGTATAAAAAGCTTTCAGATGCCAGGATCAAAGGGAAAAAAGGTCACACACTAGGCAGGGACTGTTGCCTTTGCTGAAATTCATGGTTTTGATTAACATGAAGTTGTAAATGACTGTAACATGGTAAGCAGTCGTAATAAAATGAAGTAAGAAACAAAGGCCAAGGAGAGTACAGAAATGCAGAGAAAAAAGTAAAAACAATTCTAACAAGTGAATAAAAATAAGCAACTAGAACAAAATTATAATAATATGTTTTGGGGTAATTTGTTTATGATTCACAAAATACTTTAGCATATACCAGGGAATTTAACCCTCACAAGTGAGGTAGGTATTGTTATCTATACTTCACAGAGATGGAGACCAAGGCTAAGACGATGTAAATTTGTGCACGTTCAACAGACTAATAGACAGCACAGCTACTGTTCTCTCCCAAACCTCTTACGCAATGAATAGAACATTGTAGAATCTCCATAAATATTTGTGACGTAAGCCTTAAGCCTATCTTTTCTACTTGCAAACCTAATGCTCTTTCCAATTAGCTGACTCCTTCAATGAGTGATGAATTTATCCAAAAGCATTTCTATTCTATTCGAAACACTGCTGTGGGATAAGTATATAAAATATTTAGTAAACACAGATCTTTAAAATATAGTTAGCAGGAGTAGTATCTTAGCAAGACAATGTCAAACTAGAAAGGAAAAAAATATTCACCCAATTTGATTGGGACTAATGAAAAGAATAATACTATCACTCATCAGATTAGGTCTTAATTACGCTTAACATAACTGAGCACTGCATACGTGGCAACCCAGAACTGGAAAGTATTGTGAATACTCACTTCACCTAGATTCATCAATTCTTAATGTTTTGCCACATTTGTATGTTCTCTCTCTCTCTCTCTCTTTTCATTTTTTTGCTGAACTATTTGAAAGTAAGTTGCAAGGACCTTTGGTTTCTGCTTAAGATGCACAAAGCTGGAAAAAAGTATTATGCCCACTCCTAGAGTAGCAAAAAGAATTGGGCAAATTGAAAATTTAAAAATTTTCTGGAACCAGTCAGAGGGCTGAGATCACAGCTATCCATAATCCATCAACTATCTCATAATCTAAAGAAAGACGTGTGCCTCAGGGGAGAGAGGGTAAGCTAGCATTTCCTCACCCAGTAACAAATTGGTAAAGGAGGAATGCAGTTCAGTTGGTGGTAAATATAAAACAATTTCTCACTCACTTGTAGATTCTCAAAATAGAAACCTTTTGGGCTAGAAATGTAAGAGAAATTTGCACCTAGAGTAGGCTCTTTCCTTGTACCTCACCAGAAACTCACAAGAAATGACTTTGGTAAAATCCTCACTGTACAAGACAAGGGGAAGAGAATAGCAGCCATTCCAGGAAAGGCAAGAAACCCCGCTCCCCTCCCCTCCTATCCCCTATTTCTCCTTGGAAGAAAGGATTTAAACTGCAGGGGAAAGTACCTCAGGGAACTGAAGAACAATCATTGCAGCTGGAGATAGGAAACATTAAAAAAACAAAAACACAACAAAAAACCCCTATCTCCTTTTCAGAATTTTAGCTGGGGGAAGCGTAGGAACACTGAGACAGCCACATCCCTCAAAGCTACAGACACAGCATTTACCTAAAGCTGAGGCTTCAACAGAACAAGAATACCTCTCTCACCACCAGGCTGAAAAGCCTTGAGTGACATCTCTCAGTGGAAAACAGCTCTGGAGGTTATAAAAATGTGTAGGGAGAGACCCTATCTGAGATGTAGCACAAAGAGAAGACCCTGAAGATGGGCGTAAAGCAGATGTTGAGAAAAGATCCTCTGGCAAACCAATCCTCACCCTAAACACAAGTATCAACAAGGGAAGTAAAAGTCAGTGGTGCGCTGAGGGTAAGTATAACAACTCTTAACCCAGCACAACTCCTGGCTAGATTGACTCAAACTCCCACACTGAAGGCCTACCAGAAGTAAAAGCATGCCCATTCCTAAACTATTTAGTCTCTACAGCTTTGCATTAGATAAAAAGCTTCAACAAGTTATAAAGCATATGAAAAGACAAGTGGAAAAATAATTACCAAGAGGCAATGCAATCAACAGAACTAGAATCACATATGAACCATCCTACAGAGAATTTAAAATAACTGTGATTAATATATTCAAACTCTACTGGAAAACATAGACAATATGCATCATCAGCAGGCTATTTTCAATAGATAGATGGTGAAAATCTATTAGCTATCTCAGAAATGTAAAATAAAGTAACAATGATAAAGAAAGCCTTCAGTAGTCTCATTAGTAGACCTGACATACCCAAAGAAAGAATCAGTGAAATTGCAGATAAGTCAATGGGAATTTCTAAACTAAAACACAAAAAGAGAAAAAGAATGAGTAAAGCAGAAATAAGCATCCGAGAGCCATGGGACAGTGTCAGACTTTCTAATATACATGTAATTGGAATCTCAGAAGACTGAGAGAGTAAGAACAGGAGAGGGATTTAAAGAAATAATGGGCAAGATATTTTTACAAATTAATGGAAGACACCAAATCACAGATCCAAGAAACTCAGAGAACACCTATCAAGTTAAATACACATACACACACACACACACACACACACATAGTTGTCATATTCAAACAGAAGAATAAAGACACACAGAAAATCCTGAAGAAAAAACATGCATACATACAGAAAAACAAACACAAAAGAACACTTCCCTTCAGAAATCATGCAAGTAAGAAGAAAATGGAGTGATATCGTTAAAGTGCTGAAAGAAAAAAATCTGTCTACCCACAATTCTATACCCAGAGAAAATATATTTCAAAAATGAAGGAGAAATAAAGGTTTTCCTTGGACAAATAAAAACTCAGTGAGTATATTGTCAGTATACCTGTAATTTTATTTTAAAAACATTAAAAAGTTCTTTATGTAGAAAGAATGTTATGCTAGATAAAATCTTGAATCTAGACAAGGAAATTAAGAGTGCTGGAAATGGAATAAATGAAGGTAAAAATACAGTTGAATTTTCTTACTTTTAATTAAAGCTGCAAATCTCACATCTTATCCCTAAATACTTCACCATTTATTTTCTAAGAAAAAGGACATTCTCCATCAATAATCATGATAACATTATCATGCTTGAGAAAATTAATGTAGACACAGTACTTTATTATAGTCTATGTTCAAATTTATCCAATTACCCCCCCACAAAATCTTTTATGTCTGATTTTATTTTTCAAGATCAAACCAAAATTCCATTTTTCATGCAATTTCTAGTTTCTAGTTTCTGGAGCAGTTCTCCCACATTTTTATATTTTTATCACATTGACATTCTTGAAGAGTCCAGGTCATGAGTAAAGTTTCCCAATCTGAACTCTATGATAGTTTCCTCAAGATTAGATTCAGGTTAAACATTCTTTGCAAGAATGTGACATAGATTCCTATTCTATCATGATCTGGATTATATCAGATGGTCCCATTATTAGTGATGCAAAATTTGATCATTTGGTTATAATGGAATTGATGCATCTTACCATTGTGAAATTCTCTTACTCAGTTTGTAATGAGGAAGTAGTCTGCGAAGTGATAATTTGAGATCATGTGTAGTATATTTTATTGTGTAATATATTATAAATATATTTTAACATCCATCACAAGTACACATGTATAAATTGGCATCTCCATTCATTGCTTCTATTTCCACACTTGCCAGTCACTAAATTCAACTTTGTTTATCTCTTAAATAAATAAATATAGCTCAGATAAGGTTACAAGTGACATACTTGTCATCATACCTATAGATAGATATTTTTTACTTCTTCATTTACTTGACTACTCAATGGTTATAGACTGCTCTCTCCCCCAAAACACAATTTTTCTTTGCTTTTAATGATTTCACCCTCTCTTGCTCACTTCAAATCTTTGTAGCCAATATGCCTGCAAAACTTTTGCATGCTAAATCATTCTCTACCAGTCATTCTCTTCAACTAACCAGCTTAAATCAAGATGCCTCAGGTTTGGTCTGGGGCCTCTTCTCTCTTCCATTTCTATTATAATTCATTTATATCTATGGCATGATGATTCCCAAATTCATCATGGCTGCAACTCATTCTCCTTCCTTTGCTCCACAGATATCCACTTTTGTATTCCCAGCATTCCTACAGGAATGATAAAGTCAAAGCCATCTCAAATCAATGTAGAAGAAGGAACTCACGATCTAATAATCCCAGATCTGGCTCTCTTCCTTACTTCAGAAAATGCCACCACCAATGAACCGATTGCTTAAGTCAAACACCTGGGAGTCCTCCTTGATATCTTCCTTCCTCTCACCTCTATATAAAATATAATGTCAAGTCCAAATTTTGACCCCTCAGCTACATCCTAAATCTATTCAAATAGTTCTATTGCTATAGCCATACCCCTACATCAAACTGATATTTTGGCCTTAATTGCCATGACTGCCTATTAACTCACATTCTTTCCATTCTTGCCATATAATCACTAAAGAGTAGTCAATATAGTCTGTTCAGTATAAAAATCCAATGATGTCTTTGTTGTTCCTCTCTCCTATTCTACTTCCCTCTTCTACCTAGACAGCCTTAATGACTTTATGCTGTTTAGAACAAAGTGAAATATCCTTAGTAATTTGCAAAAAGACCCATAAAGTCCTATGTGGTTTGGTCCCTGCCTCTCCATGCTGTTCTTTTGATCGCCATCTGCACTATCCTTCTGTTAGCCTTGAATAACCTGTGTTTTCTCCCACCTGGTTTTCTTTGTATTTTTGTTTATTTTTGCCTGAATCTTAAATGCCCTTTCTCCTGTATCTACTCAATGGTCAATTTTTATTCACATTTTAGTTAGAAAGTCAATTCCTCAAAGGAGTGTTCTTTGAACTCCTTAGACCAAGATTTTCCTGTTCTACACTCTTAAAGATATGTGTCTTTTGAAATGAACTAATCACAGGGGTGTGTGTGAGAATAAGCAATCGCTGGACTATAAGCTTTGTAAGGACTGGGCCAATGTCAGTTATGCTTATACTGTACCTGGAGCCCGATGTTTGGCATGTTAATTTAGTATTTTTCACTGGGTTCGTCCTATGTGTCAGTCACTGATTTAAGCCCTGGGGATATAGAAGTGAACAGTAGAAGACACGTGACTAACTGTTGGATGGATGATTGAGATTTTATGAGATTAGTGTGGACTGCACACTAATAGTTTCTAATTATACTTTCTACTACAATTATAATGTTGAATTTAAAAAGAGAGAGAAAGAGAAAGGGAAAGGGAAGGATTGAGAGGTTTTCATTTGCTTTGTTCAATCTATAGGTTCAAATTTATGACAGAACACCTGACAGGAGAACACTTGTGATAAGAACCTGGAAAGCTCCATGAGATGCTGCTAAATAATTCCAGTGTGGAGTAGAGTCCATCCTACTGTATAAGAACAGATTCCATAGGAAAATATCTCCTCTATACCTTTGTATTTAATGAAATAAGTCTTTGTATTGTCTCTCAGAGGGCATGTTACGAGCTCCCATGCCAATTAAAAGACATTTAATAAATTGGGTGCCTCTGACAAGATGTACAAATTTGTTAGCTTTACCTCTGGCTGTAGCTAAATGAACAGGAAATTCTTAGGGGAAAAAAATAAAGCCTCTGTAAAAGCAAATGTATTGTGTGGATACCAAGGAAATGCCTCAAGCTGAGATTTGCAGAGAAGACCCATTTTACAAAGGGCTATATTAAATTAAGTAAGTGCTTGGAGTCTCTAGAGAGAGGCACTATGAAGATATTTGAATGAGCACAAAGTTAAGTAGCAGTAGATGTAGAATTTTCTATTACTGGTGTTTTCTCCAGTGTATTTTATAAGCCCTTCATGAGGCAGAAATTCCCCTCTGCATCAGAAAATCATAGAATGTTGGAGATAGAAAGGAATTAAGAATTCATAATTCCAACCCTATCAGTTTACAAATAAAGAAATGGACGTCTAGAAAGATACATGATTAGTTTGGTGTCAGGGAACAAGTAGTAGCCTATATGAGATCAGAATTCTGGTCTAGTCTATCATTTTAGATTTTTTCCACAAGGAAAATATCAAGAAACAGGCAGTTTCAGAGATTATTTGTTCATAATCCAATTCCCGTGTCATTGAAGATTCTAAGAGTGCATTCATTTTGTCAAGTACCAAACACAAGGAAGATGACAATAATATTGCAGGTCAGGTAATAAAAGATAATCCCAACAGAAGCTCACAGGAAGGCAGTATGATAAAGTAGGACAACTTTAGGCTTTGAAATTGGACAGATCTGAGTTCAAATCCCAACTCTGTCACATACCAGCTGTATGAAATTAGACAGCTGTTAACATCTCTTAAGTAGTTGCCTTTATTTAAAATGAAGATTGTAATATTTTTTGTCCTTTAGACTCTTATCTGAGGATTAAATGAATTCATGTGAAGTACTTTTCATGATATAGAGCACATGTTTTAAAGCTTAATAAAAGCAGCTATTTTTACTGGAGCATTTACACTAAAGTCTGTGCAAACTGCCAGGTGACATAAGGGCATCTAGCATAAGAGACAGATTTACAAATGAAGAAGCCAGGGATGAGGCACAGTAATGAGCAGAACTGAACTGATATAATCCCACAGCAAAGAAGAAACAAGTGTAGTACATACAATCACCGCCTAGAACTATGGCGACAATGTTAAACTCTTCTAGGAAGAAACAAATAAAGTGATCCTTAAAAACATCCTCTCCTTAAGGTTTGCCTGGAGAGATGTCACAGATGGCAGAAAAGCCAGGAGGGAAAGAACATCTCCAAACAGGAAGACAACCAGGTTAAATGGGTAAGGGCACTGAGTCAGTTCTAGTGTGATAAAAATAGTGCTGAGTTCTGTCTCTATTTTTCGAGCAGAGACCTTGGCCTGAACCCATCCACTCCTGGAGAAAGATCTTCCAGTAGGAAGACACGTGCCTTCTGTGAAAATGGGCAGAGATTCCTGCCTCTGATGATGAATAGCCAAGCTAGACACTAACAGACTAGCAGACTAGAGGCCAGCTGCCTCTAAATCATTTTTAAAAAGAGACAGCTTGCCTCATGTCAGGTCTATAGATAGAACCTTGTCTTTGCTCCCATGTATATGAGTTGCTTATCAGAAACCTGATTGCCCTTTTAAGAATATGCGGTCTGCCAGGATACAGCTCATTCATGATTTTAGGGAGATAATTGACATTCTCAAACTGGATTAAGTTGTCACACACACACACACACACACACACACACATGAACATACACGGTTATTGCATGCTGTCCCTAACTTTTCACAAGAATTCCTGAATGCTCTTAGGAAATATTATATTAAAGTGGGCACAGGGTGTTGAGTTCGGCAGAACAATCTGGAATAGCCATTTATTTACAGTATAATGTTGGAAATGTAATCTTTCTTGGTCTCAGTTTATTCACCTTAAAGTTTTACACTGTGCATTAAATGAGGTAATATCAGGCTACTTAGTCCAGAGGCAGGCACACGGTAGGTGCTTAATCATTGTGAGTTCCCTTCTCTCTTATCTTCCTTCCTTCCTAATATACTGCTCTTATGTTGAAAGTCTGTTTCGATTTTTAGTTTCTTTTAATAACCAGTAGCATCTGCAGAGGGCAATATAATCCTGCTGTTTTTGGAGACCTTCAGAAACTGACAAAAAGAGTGAACTAGGTTTCCAAAAAGCAAAAAGACATTTTTTTAAGCACCTCTGAGAAAGTAGGTACAGAATTGGGAGAGAGAGAAGTAGGAAGTTCAAGTAGTTACTCTTCCCAGTGGGCTTGAAGGGAGAAAGTTTGATGGGAGATAGTCCTGAAGCAGCTGTCAACCTCTGTCAACCTCCACGGGAAGATGGTCCACTGGGAGAGGGCTAGGAGTTAGCCAGGGAACCAACAGCTCCAATGGGTTTGGAGGGTACGAAATCGAAGGCTGAGGCTTTATGGGATGGCAGAGTGTAACTAATGGTTCCTTAAAACTAGGAGAGTTCTTAAGGGAAGAGCACACAGCAGCAGTTCTCAAGTGGGAGCTCTTTCGGTCTAACAGTGGACTTTTGGAGTCTAGAGTAATTTTTTGATTGTCAAAAAATGGAGGGTGGGGTACTCCTGGCAACTATGGGTACAGGCAAGGATGCTGCTCAACATTCTGCAGTGCACAAAACAGTCCCACACAGCAAAGAATTATGTGGTTCAAAGTATGATTAATTTTCAGGTCAATATTGGCGCTGAAATTGTAAAGCCCTGGTTTATACATAGGAGATGAATTGATTCTGTAGCAGTTTAAATTTTGAAGTTAAACTGTGGGTTATTTTAGCTACATTTTCGCAGTTTTTCCCATCTCTTTCTGTAACCTATAAATTGTCTTCCTTTATTTAAAATTTTAGGGTTTGCTGTACGGTCCAATTAACCCAGTTGTTTACTTAATGATAACTAAGATGGAGCATGACACCCTGTCCATTTTAATGTCGAATATTTGACTCATAGCTTTAAGAAGTAGCCATTCGAAGTCCAGGAATCAAAGAAAGACATAGTAAATTTCTCATTATTAAGATCTGGTCCTTAGAGTTATGAACATAATTTAGTTGTCATTGGTATTGCCCACTACTGCTAATTCAGCTGTTACTAATTAACACAACTGTTGGCACTACTCTTATCACGACGACTGCTAGCTAGCATTTATTGAGCACCATCTAAGCACTTTGCACTCCCGCATGCCTGTACAAATAAATAGGAATATGTAAAACTCACTATGAAATGAGTAGTATCCCTATTATAAAGAGACAGAGGATCAGCGAGGTAACTTGTGGGAGTAACCCAACCATGTAGAGGGCAGAAGGGGAATTGGAACTCAGGTATGTCCTTCTCCAAAGCCCATGTTGTTAAATGTTAAGTACACAGTAGTGTATATGAGAAGGAACAAGGGAAGGAGAAAATAATTGGGGAGGAAATGGGATCAGTAGCATTTCTTTCTGTTTTTGACACTCTTAATTTGATTACCCATGTCCCCTGTGCTAAGATGTAGGTAATGCAAGCAATACAAAAAAGAAATATATTTGAGGTTTGTACAAATGTTTTAAGTTTCACTTTAGTTATTCTTACCTATGCTAAGATCCCAACCTCTGTCATCCTGAGATATCAATTTTTTTTTTAAATCAAAGGGTTCTAGAAGTTCAGTGTTTCATTCCCAAGCAGTTTTGTTATTTAAACAGACACTCTGGGTTTAAGCCAGTTCTGCTACTAACTATGTGAGTCTTTAGCTTTCTTTACTCTTTTTTTGGTCTATATAATGGAGAGAATAACATTTGTCCTTTCCACCTCATAATTTTTTAATGATTATTTGAGATAATATAATTAAAGAACTCTGAACAGTATCAATGAATGAGAATATTAAAAAATGCTCTTTTTCTAATAAAACTTAAGATGAACATAATCTGGGCCACAACTCTCACTTGATAACTGGAAAGAATACACAAAAGATATAAGTATCTGATTATTTATCAAAGTCACAATTCTTGGTGGTATTTGGAAATTCAGGATGACTAAAGTTTATCTAATAAGGCGGAAAGTTTGAGTCCGTTATCTGCTTAATGAGAAACATGTCTTGGCTTCTTAGACTGCCTATATAAATAGCGCAAACGTTTAAAAGTTTATCCATTTTTATTTTTAAAATAGCATAAATCCATTTAGAAAATTAGAAAAGTAAAAAAGAGGAAATGAATTACACTGAAATTGTTCTACTCAGAATTACTTTTCCAATTCAGCTCTGAAACTTGACCATAAAGGCCCTTTATATTTATATTTTAGCCTCTTGTTAAATATGGTCTATGCTAAAGAAAGATGAATAATTCTCATCATCGTCTGCAGTATCCCCGAAGAGCTAAATATGCAGTCAAACCCTGGATCATCTCAAGCATCGAGGATTAAAGTGGAACGTGGATAGAATCAGAAAAGGGCAGGCAGAGTGGAAGGAAGGCCGCTGAATGCGGGGCGTCCCCACCCCACACCGACCACAGCCTTCACTGGGTTCGAGGTGTCCCATTTGGAGTACGTCTCCTTTTTCAGTATTTAGAACTGTCTACATTTTTTTTTTTTTTTTTTTGAGACAGAGTCTCACTCTGTTGCCCAGGCTAGAGTGAGTGCCGTGGCATCAGCCTAGCTCACAGCAACCTCAAACACCTGGGCTTAAGCGATCCTCCTGCCTCAGCCTCCCGAGTAGCTGGGACTACAGGCATGTGCCACCATGCCCGGCTAATTTTATATATATATATTTTTAGTTGGCCAGATAATTTCTTTCTATTTTTAGTAGAGACGGGTGTCTCGCTCTTGCTCAGGCTGGTCTCGAACTCCTGAGCACGAACGATCCACCCACCTCGGCCTCCCAGAGTGCTAGGATTACAGGCGTGAGCCGCCGTGCCCGGCCAGAACTGTCTACATTTCAGAAAGAGCATTTAATCTGGAGGCCTCTTAGGCTAAATAGAAGAACAAATCCTCTGCTGATTGTACCCTCTTTGATAAATTCTTGTTGCTTTTAGAATTAAATCCTAATGCGTGATGGGGGCCTCTGAGACTAGTACGTTCTGGCTCTTTCCTCTCTTCCTCCTCATTTTGTACCGTTCTTCCTCTGCCACCCACTGCATCCCAGTCATTCTGGCCTTTTCCATCTCCACAGGTGTGGGAATTTGGTTTCCCTTTGCCAGGAATATGCCTCCTTGACCCCCCTGTCTGCTCACCTCCTCCCTAGTCATTTTCCATGTCAGCAATCTAGTTTGATTCATTTCAAACAGTTTTAAAAACTTATATTTCTTTCAAATTTTTAACCTGTGTCTTCGTGTCTCTCCCATTAGACCAGAAGCTTCTAGGACATGCCTTAATTTTGCTCCTTGTTAACTCCACTAAGCCTAGAAAATGCTTGGCATTTTTCTCTCCTGCAAAATGCAGGAAGAATATATGTGTACTTGGGTTCAGATATCAGCACTCCTACTTACTCTTGTGTCACCTATGTGACATTGGGCAGGGGGCTGAACTGATTTATACCCCAGATTTTGCATCTATAAAATAAGGTATAAAATATTTTCCCACCCCAAGACCCTCAAGATTCACCATTCCTGTGATAACTTCCTATTGAGCATATTTGTGACCATGTGTCGTGGGGCTTCTCTTGTGCTTAGCCAGCGCTTGGAATAAGTGGAAACTTCTGGAAATTGATGCCAATAATAAAAAGGCAGTAAAGGGCAGGTATGGCAGCTTCCTGGTTCCTCGGTTACAGTCTGAAAATACTCTGAGGTGTGTTGGACACCACTCCGTACAGAGTCCCAGACACTTCCAGAAGTGTTCTGCTCATTAACAAACCCGGCCCTTTCTCACCTGGTCTCACTTAACTCCTCCTGGGGCTTTGCAAGATTATCTTTCAAATAAATTACTTTCACTCAAACCCTTTTCTGAGGGTCTGATTCTGGGGGTGCCCAACCCCAAACACGAGGTTAATAACACTTTCTGTGTCATTGATGCGGTTTAGATGTTTGAGCCCCTCCAAATCTCACTTTGAAATTGATCCCCAGTGTTGAGTGTGGGGCCTGGTGGGAGGTGACAGGGTCATAGGGACAGATCCCTCTGGAAAGACTCGGTGCCCTCCCCATGATAACAAGTGAGTTCTTGCTTTGTTAGTTCATGTGAGAGCTGGTTGTTGAAAAGAGCCTGGCACCCTCTCCTCCCTCTCTTGCGCCTCCTCTCTGCATGTGACACCCCTGCTCCTCCTTCTCCTTCCACCTTAACTGGAAACTCTCTGAAGCCCTCACTGGAAGCAGATGCTGGCGTGATGCTTCTTGTACAGTCTGCAGAACCGTGAGCCACATAAACCTCTTTTCTTCATAAATTACCCAGCCTCAGGCATTCCTTTATTGCTGCATAAAGCAGACTAATACAGTCATCAGATTATTTTGAGACCCTATTTCATAGAATTATTTTAAAGCACATATAAATGCTCAGTATGTGCTAGATGTTAGTGCTCCTTTACTCTGCTGGGCAGCTGTTGAATCTAAAGGCTAGGAGTATAGATTCTGGAGCGGGGCAGCCTGCATTCAAATCCCAGTCCCACCACTAATTCACTCTGTACCTTGAGCAAGTTTCTTGCCTGTGCCTCATTTTCCCCAGGCATAAAATGGGACCAGTGTGATTTGCCCGCCTCAGGGATTTGTGGTGAGGATAATGTTTATATATATACACAAATAAAATCATTTCAAAGATTAGAGAATGTAAGGCATATATGAAACATTATATGGCTGTTTGTAATTATTATTACGACTCCCATGGCACTTCATAATTTTGATACATACTAGGTAAACAAAAGATATTTACCAAATCCATATTAGGTGCTTTGGAGAGTAACAAGATAAAGAAGACGTGATCCACCTGGTCAAGTTTTAAGGTCTGAGTAACAAGAGAGACAAGATTTTCCCATTAAGATCTCTAATATAAAAAACTTTCAACTGATGCAGAAAAAATCCTATCACTGACAATAACTATTGTGAATTAAGTGCTTATCCTGTGTCATGCAGCATGTAAGGCAGAGAGGGCTTCAGGGACTTGCCTTGTCACACAAGTAGCAGGGAGCCAGGTATGAACCCAGGTGTTTTTAACTGCAGAGCCTGTGCGCTTCATCAGTGTAATAAATCTCTGGCCTTACTGATAGATAAGTGCTGTGCTTGAATTCCCAAAAGCATCTGTCGTCTGGATGAGTTGGTGTCACGTTGCGTGTCAGGATCCTAGCTACACACTGGGAGATAGCACCAAATGTTACCCAACTAATGAGAAGTTATACCTCTTCTTCCTCCTGTGTCTCCCCAGAGATGTTGTAAGAATTCAAAGGAGACAGACCTCCTGTGGGTCAGTGGCAAGGATAGAGATTATGGAAGACTTACTAGTTTCGAACTGGCCTTTGAAGGGAAGGAAGAATCAAGATGTGTGTTCAGAGGGAAAGGGCACTCTGAGAAGGGGGTGTGCATGGGGAAAGGCAGTGGCACAGAGTTTGAGTGTCATTCTAAAATTTATTCTATGCTAAAATGCGGCTTCTGTTTTCTTACTTGCTGAGTTATCTTGAGCAAGTTATTTAACCTCTCCAGCTTTGATTTCCTCATCTGCAAAATGGAATGATAATAATGCACACCTCATATGGTATAGCCTGGGTACTACAGGTAGAGAACTAGCGGATCCGTGGAACCTAGTAAATGCTCAATGCAGGCAGCTGTTATGAATATTATTATTTATTAATAGTATAACCTTGCAGAAGTTAGTGTATGTGAGGTGTGCACTCAGTTTGGCTGGCACAAAGTGTCTTTATAGAAGAAAAGTAGAAAAAAGTTTGGAATGCTCATTTGGGGTCTTGATGAGGCTTCACTATGGGGTTAAGAATTTACTTGGTTCTGCAGCAAAGGGACAGCACTTGAGGGGTTTGATCAGAACAGATGAACTATTTATTGCAACTAATTTTCAAAATGAGGAACATGAAACTATTACAATTTTCTATCGGTGTAATGAGAGGAAGGGTGGGGTTGACAACGAAGACAAGACAATTACAGGGTCTCCTGCAACAGCTGAGGTGAGAGGTAAAGAGAATGAGAAATAAGAATGCAAATGGGAAGAGCCAATGGCCTCATCTCATTAAAGAGCCAGCATGTTTCCGTGCACCAAACACTAGAGTAGGAGCACCCGGTTTGTGTCCAGTTCTTACAAGCCACACAAATAACCACGGACAAGCACGTAGCCTAGCCCCTCTGCCCTTCCGATAACCTCAAGAGGAATCATGAGCAGTAAATGAGATGGGGTGTGAAAATACCCTATAAAATCTAAAAGGTACTATATGTGCTGCTACTAAAAAATATCCCTGTTACGTTATGACAGCCACGTACCCTCCTACACTTGCTTGCATTTTCCTTTCTTTGGCTTAAAGCACTGACAATAGTGGCTGAACCACAGTAAGTACATCCAGAGGTGCAGTGATTTGAAGTACACTCAGTCCTTAGTCTGTGTGTGTGAAGTAACGTGTTCCCTAGTTAAAGCATGGCACTGGGGGCACTTAGGCTAAAGCTGGCTTTTGGGGATGATGTAAGCTTCAAAAGAGGTTAGGGCAGGAAGTAGGAACTTAATGGCACAGGGAGATAGTGGGATCCACAAAACATAAGAAGACATAAAAAAAAAAAATCTGTGGCATGTTGCATAGGACTACTAGGCTTCCACTAATATTTGCCAAGGAGTTATTCAGTATACTGATCACACTTTACATGGAAAATCTAGTCATTTGAGAACCTCACTGTTCACCAGTTATCACAGGGGAAACCAAAGTATAGTGATGTGGATATTGTTCCCCTATGCTGTATGACAAATTTGAACTGTACAGGTATTAGTCAAGGTTCAGTCAGGAAAGCAAAATCACCATGAATAATATGGAACAGATTTGTTTTAGGAAGAAGACCTTATACAATAGCAAGAGAAGAGAAGAAGTGGGTATAAAAGTGAGTGGTGAAGGATCACAGTGATGTCACCAACAAGCCCTCATGGGCTCTGGAGGACATGCCAGAGTGTTTAAGGAACTCTGGAAAGCCAGCACATCCAGCTGCCAAAGTGGCTTGTGAGTGGAAGGAGTATGTGGACTGTTGCCTCTAAAACTGGGGTGGGCCTGGGCTTACTGTTAGTGCCAGCGGTTGGGACAAAAAGCTGGATATAAAGAAGAAAACCGAGGACAAGCTCTCCGCTTATCTGAGTCTCTCTCTCGCCAGACAGACTTACATACATCTTTCACAAGGTAATGACATTTCGACCCTCTGGATCTCCCACAAATTTCCCTTTTGATTATCTGTAATGCAGAACTGTAGAGGGAAGGGAATTTTTGGAAAACACAGTTCTAGCTATGCCAACGTTGTCAGGCCAGTGATCCTTTTTGTTTCCTGATGCAGATTTCCCCTGATTTTCAATCACTTTTCCACTGAAAAAAAAGCAGTAGTGTAAATTGAGAAGAATCAATTGATTATAGATTGGCTAAGTGTTTACCTTCTTACTGCATCAGCTGCTAAACATGTGTTTCAGGCTGTCTCTCCACATTAATAGTTTGTTTGGAGTGTCTGAGCATCTCACTGAATTACATGATTGACCGCATTGACAGACAGGTAGACTAATCAATGAGCTTTGAAGGCTGGAACACGAGGATATGGTACAGCCTTAACGATAGAAGAGTGGCTTTTAAAGACAACACTAGAGTTTAACAAGCGTTACCTATTTGTGGCTACACTCCATCAGTGTTGCGCTAGATAATAATTTCAAAATAACAATCAGAAAATGTTTGATGAAATAGCACAGGGTAATTCATAATTACCCAAGGGACTTGCATAAGATGTAGAAATAAATTCATAGAAGAGTTGCAAAGTGCCTTTTAGCTAAAAGAAGCTGTGTTGTCCTCATATATTCTTTCATTAGAACTAATAAAAAATTGTAAAGTTGTATAACACTTTCATCTTGAAAAGCATTGAGCTGGAAAGGATTGTTGTATAGGATCCTTGCATGGGATCCTTCCAGTACAATACTACAAACCCCATTGTCTTCAGGAACAATTAGGAAACAAGAGGGTGCAATGCCAGTCTGCAGACACAGATTATTTTCCATGCTCTGACTTCTCTTTAGCTTTTTTTCTTTTCTGTTCCTACGTTCTCATTTGGAGTGAATTTGGATTTTAAAATATAAGCAATGGGCAGATGCGAAAGGGCAGAATGTCCAGCTAGATGGTAAACAGGAAAGCTGGCAGTTGAGTAGAAGATGATGTTTCTGGAGCCAGTTCTCCAAGTCCATCTGTGTCATCGATCCTCACGTGTTTGGAACTCTGGAAATGTGTTCTCAGAAGCAAAGCAAGATCTAGCTTCACACAACAACAAATCATCTGACAAATTGGCAACTTCTATTAAAGAGAAACGAAGACTCTGGGTAAGCAAAATAAATGGATGGCCATGAACTTGGATATCTCAAAGTATAGCCATGGCCTCAGATTCAGTGTAGCAATGCTACCTAAAGAGTGGAAACGGGAAAACACAATTGCCAATTATTAAGTGATGCTGCAGCCACACAGAATTGATCTCAATAATTTGCTCCCAGAAAGCATTCTTCCCTCAGTAATTCACCCAATTACTGGTGATTCTGAATGAGACATGTATGAAGAGGAGGGGGGTTTTGCACCTACCTTCCTTTTGAGCTGTACCATTGTGGCTGTGTAAATCTCCAACCATGAATGTAGCATTTTGTATTCTTTGATTGTAAGTGCTTTCTGAGATTCTCATGTATGCAAATACAGGTAAAGCAAAACAAAAAACAAAACAAATATTCTGCCCATTTTGACATTAAAAAAATCATCATTTATTCCTGACTCAATGTTGAAAACTGATTACAGAGCTGGTCAGAACATTGGTAGGGTTTTGTTCTTTACTCAAATGTTGTTTTTAGTTCTGTATGTACCAAATCTGTTCTATTGTGAGCTTCTGGCAAAGTGAGTAGGCAGCACCTGTTGCTAGCTGCAAGCTTGAGGAAATGCAAGTTTGATTTTTTAATTATGAGAAAGGTAAGAAACTCCTCATCTGTTTTCCTGGTAACCTAATAGGTATATCTTCAGATTGAGAATTTTTTTTTTTAACAGAGTCAAAATCTGTTGTCTTTGTTCCTTAATTTAGTACTAATCCTGTAGGGTAAATGAAATATCAAAATCTAAATTAATGCTAAAAGAGACAAAAACAATTACACTATCACTTAGTGATACACATATACACATATAGGACATACACACATACATGCATATATACTCAGGAGCATGCTAGTAGTTTTTTAACAACCACCTCTCTGGAAAAAAAGTCTATACATATATTTGTGTGTATATGTGCATGTGTATATGCTTATATGGGTATACATGTGTGTATATATGTATACATGTTTATTATCAATTTTACTAATACAATGGATGTGTAGCACACAATTATACAAAACCTTATACAAAATATACAAAACCTTTTATTATAAATTCCACAAAGCCAATTAATTCTTACAGAAGGCTTTTGCTAAATTTTACTGAAAACAGTTATCCTTAGCCAATCTTTGGTTGCAATTCAACCATGACTTGGCAGTTGGAGTTGCATCCGCATGTACTAACTCTATTCCCAGTAAAAATTGTCAGTGTATCTGATATGTGATAAAATCTTAAAACTATTTCTCACCCTCATACAAATTATATTCATTATTAAAAACTCT
Source organism: Eulemur rufifrons (assembly GCF_041146395.1). Taxonomy (NCBI): domain Eukaryota; kingdom Metazoa; phylum Chordata; class Mammalia; order Primates; family Lemuridae; genus Eulemur; species Eulemur rufifrons. The sequence continues at coordinate 180,215,233 of NC_090989.1, read as the reverse complement.
TTCAGCATCAGCATAAAAGGAAGCCCTGATTTGTAACATTTGACAATTTCTGAGGTGTAGATACTCCCCATGGCTGATTTCAAGCTAGCAACATGACACTGCTGCATGAGGACTTGGGGAAAAATGTATAGTAGTTCTCTATGAGATAGTATTTCCATCATAAAAATATAATAGCTATAAATAACCAAAACCATAAATATCAGCAAAGTATACAAATATAAGTTGGAAATAATGAGTTTTGAAAATGTATTATGCTTTTAATAATTATTTTAATTGTTAGTTTATATAATTTAACTTTTAATAATGGCTGTGTTTAAACAACTTGCTTACAAAATTCCTGAAAATAACTCTCTCATGAGCTGCTACAAGCCAGTTTCATCAAACCCCTGGTTAGATATGTCAGTGATTTTCAAATGGAGATGGATTAAAAATGGGAAGTATATAAGTTTGAGGACACTGCCACAAATTTCATGGAGGCCTAACAGAATCTCACTGTAATTTGGGTTTTCTCGGTACACTTCACGACATCAGTGGTGCTCAACCTCAGTGTCTGCACATTAGAATCGTTTACTGAGCATTTAACAACCCCTAAGAGTAGAATGGAAAGATAAAATGTGAACGATTAATACAATAATGTACTATACAGCAATGAGAATAAGCAAACTATAATTCTACACAACTTGGATGAATTTTCAAACCTAATGCTGAACTCAAGAAACCAGATAGGAAAGAGTATCTATTGTATGACTTTATTTATTTACGTATCTTGCAAAACTAATCTGTGTCATTAGAAGTTAGATAGTGGTCACCCTTTTGTGCCTCAGCTGTGATTGGAGAGGGCTTCTGAGATCCATCCATGGTCTGCGTCTTGGTTTGGGTGCCGGTTACATGGGTGGGTTCAATTTATGAAAATTCATTGAACAGACACTTATGATTTATGCATGTTATAGAGGTATTCTGGATATCAATAAAAGTTAAAAAAATCTGAATGACTAAATTGAACATAGATGATTCAAATTTGAATTTCTGAGACTGGAATTCTGGCATCAGTATTTTAAAATGTCCTCAAGTGGATTCCAATGTGAAGTTAAGTTTTAGAAGCAGATTATTTTCATATAGATTAGTTGGTATGTCAATTTGTACTATTTAAAAATATACTGAGGTATTTATTTAAAAAATAAAACAAATGACAATATATCTTCCATAAAAATTCACATACAGCAGTCCCCCTTATCCACAGTTTCATTTTCTGTGGTTTTGATTTCTGCAGTTTCAGTTACTGCAGTCAATCGTGGTCCAAATATATTAAATGGAAAATTCCAGGAAAAAACAATTCATAAGTTGTAAATTGCATTCCATTCTGAGTAGCATGATGAAATCTCGGGGCATCCCACTTCCTCCTGCTCTGTCTAACCCAGAAGTGAATTACCCCTTTGTCCAGCGTATCTGCACTGTGTATGCCACTCACCCTTAATCACTTAGTAGCTGGCTTTGTAATCAGATTAAAAAAACAGGCCGGGCGCAGTGGCTCACGCCTGTAATCCTAGCACTCTGGGAGGCCGAGGTGGGCGGATCCTTTGAGCTCAGGAGTTCGAGACCAGCCTGAGCAAGAGCGAGACCCCACCTCTACTAAAAATAGAAAGAAATTATATGGACAGCTAAAAATATATATAGAAAAAATTAGCCGGGCATGGTGGCGCATGCCTGTAGTCCCAGCTACTCGGGAGGCTGAGACAGGGGATCGCTTGAGCTCAGGAGTTTGAGTTTGCTGTGAGCTAGGCTGACGCCACGGCACTCACTCTAGCCTGGGCAACAGAGTGAGACTCTGTCTCAAAAAAAAAAAAAACATATAGTATATACAGGATTTGGGACCATTCATAGTGTTAGGCATCCACTGAGTGTCTGAGAACAGATCCCCTGTAAAAAAGGGGGCAACTACTACAATTAGGAGGAATTTTGAACCAAATCCAGCTCCTTAGCATGACTTGCAAGGCCCTGGGTGACTTCCCCCTTACCTCCCTCTTCACGCCACAGAATCATCCACAATAAGGCACTGTTGTTTTAAAGCACTAAATTTGGGGGTAGCTGGTTACATAGCTATTGAAAATTGATACATATATCTACAATTTTAAATGATGCCTGTAGAATTGCAAATATGTTCTTATGGTTTGCATACTATTTTAATGAAATGAGATACATTAAATATATTTTTTCCAATTTTACCTACTTTTGCTTTAATCACGATTTTGCATCTGTGACTGCATCTCTACCCAAGTTCCCCTTTTATTTTGGTGAATTGTGAATTGCCTGAAAATGCAAATTGTTTTCTGATTCCTTGTCAATGCCACATAGGATACATCTTTTCTTGTCTTTAAGATACGTGGTCTCCAAAGTGGGGCAGTTTGTACCTAGAGGGTATACGAGATGGTCTGTTGATGGTGAAGACAGAAAATGTCAGAAATTTCGTATCTGTTTATTTTTGTTTAATACTTTTAAATTTTATTCTTTTATGGTTGATAATGTGCATGATATAAATATAGCTATATTGGGTTTCTATGTTCATAATTTTTCCTTTTCATTTTATGATCAAAAAATTTTGGAGACTATCTATTTAAATCCTATTATGCTCTTCACAGAAGCTGGTCTCTAAAAACTCTTGATCCCAACTTTAGAAAGTGGACTGTTACATAAGTTTGAGTCCGTGTCAAGAGGTACTGTCTTGAACTCAAAAAAGTTCTCATCCATGTATTGAATTCTTCTCATAAACTCTGCCATCCTGTAGTCCTGTGATCTTTGATAAGTCATGTACCTTCTCTGAATTTCAGTTTCTTTAGCTATAGAAGGGAGATGATAATCCTTCCTTTGCCCACGATCAAGCTCAGGTGAAACACTATGCATACAATGGTTTGTAAATGATAAAACACTAGGAATAAGGTATAACTAATCAAATATTAAAGGTTAGTCTTTATTTTCCCTTTAGGAGTGAGCATTCCATGATTATAAATTTATTTTCAACAAGATTAAATACTATATATTTCTCAAAATGAGTATATATTTGAGAAAAATGACCTAATTTAAACAAAGATTGTGGAAATGACAAAATTCTTCTTCATAGAATCAGAGTTTAAGGAGAAAGAGGAATTATTTGTCACTGCAGTGGTCCCCAAACTTTTTGGCACCAGGGACAGGTTTCATGGAAGACAATTTTTCCAGGGATGGATGGAGGGTGGGACGCGGAGCTCAGGCAGTGATATAGCAATGGGGAGTGGCTGTAAATACAGATTAAGCTTCACTCACTGGCCCACCACTCACTCACTGCTATGCAGCCGGCTCCTAAGTTTCATGGAAGACAATTTTTCCCCAGATCCATGGAAAGGGGCAGGGGAGGCAGAGCTCTGCGGCCCGGTTCTTAACAGGCCACGGACCAGTACCAGTTCAGGGCCCTGGGGTTGGGGACTGCAAACTGGGAGGATTAGTTAGAGTAAACATAGCATTTGAATTTGTCTCTGAATGCTTGGATTTGACTTCAATAGAAGGAAATGGATCTGAAGGAAGACAATGAAGAGAAAGACACTAGTACGAGGAGAGGCTTGGGAATGAAAAACGTGCAGAGATCTTACTAGCAGTACAGTCTGACTTGAATGACGGATATATAAAGAGCATAAGGGAAGGCATGGCTCATGACAAAGGTTGAATTAAATTAATTGGAGAACTTCCAATATTTGTTGAAGGAAATTGAATTTGAATGCTTGATTAGACAGTTTGAACTTTGTAAGAAATGGGATCTGTGAAGGTCTTGACATAGAGTAATGACAAAATCAGCTGTGCTTTATGAAGTTTTCTCTGCAGAGGAGTCTGTATCAATAAACCATGTCTTGGAAAGGATGTAGAGAATGCCTCGAAATAGGAAGAATCCTTAGGAGGCTATACAAAAATCTTGGGGAAAGGTAATAGCTGATTAACTTGACAGGTAACACCAGAACGGGAAAGGAATAAACAAATACATCTTGAGATAAAATACAACCCACTATTTTTAAATATGTAGATTATTTGTGACAAAATGTCAATGAGTATTTGCTACCCAACAATATTGAAATAGCATTGGCTCTGTGTTAAATGTGCTGCTTCCTGAACAAACCACACTAAAGTTATACTTGTCTAGGTCAAGTGTTTCTAAGCAAATTATATTAGTTAACTTCAAAAATTAGGAATAGCTTTGTACTTTCCGTATACATAATAATTTTTTTAAAAGTAAAAAAAAATGCCTATCTAAGACCAAATGGTGTAATGTGATTAAAACATTTATGCCTAAATGTAGATTTTAGTAATATCCAGTGAAATTGCTAAAAAGTGTTTGAAAATACTAGTTTACCCCTAAGTGGTCTCAGGGGCTTAATTTGAGAGGTCAATCATTTATTCATTTATTTTAAAGTATTTACATAGTGCTTACTATGTGCCAGACATTGCACTAGGCACAAGAGATGCACCACATATATGACTTATGGAGTTTATATTCCACTTATGCATAGACAGAAAATGGACTAGTAAACAAATGGATAAGCAGGTTAATTTCAGATAGTGACTAGTTCATGGAATACAGTAAAAAAGGCGGATGAGAGTGACTAGGACTAGGTAGGATGAGATGCTGCCTACAAAGACAAGGTCCTAAGAGAAGGTCATTCTATGGAGGTGACTGATCTGAGATAGGTATGATGGAAAGAGCAAGTCCTAGAAAGATTTGGAGAGTGTTCCAGACAACTGAAGAGCAAGTGCAAAGGCCCTGAGCAGGAAACAACTTTGATATTTCTGGGAGCGTAAGGAAAAAAAAATATGCCTCCTGTGCTGTGAGCAAAGAGGAGTTCAGTACACGTTGAGATGAAAGAGGTAGGCAGAAGTCAGATTGTTTAGCGACTTGATGGCATGGTAAGGAGTTTGACTTTAACCCTCTGGAAAATTTTAAGTAGAGGAGGAGAAACTCTTATCAATCCCCCATGTTATATTCAAGTTGTGGCATAGCTTAAAATAGAAACATTAGCTGGCGTTATCACCTGTGTAGGAAAAAAAGACCCTGTCGTTCAAAGACTCTTTGGTGAAAACACTATTTCTCCCATTCCCTTCTACTAAGAGCCTTCATTTCCTATAGAACGCCAGTCTGCACACCATTCATTTCCTTCCAATGCTGACAAAACAGAATTTTTTTTTTGCTACATTGTTATCAGTCCTAGTAAACAATTTCATTTAGGATTTAAGAATCAATTACTTTGGAAGAAGGTTTGATAATCATATAACCACCTTTATCAGTAGGCATTACATAAAAATGGTGTTTTCAGCATTTCTAAATTGGGCCATTTCTATTAGAAATTGCAAAGATGTCACTTGGCTTAAAAATATAGCCTGGTGTTCCATTCCTAAAGGTGCTATTATGCTAACAATAAATCTGAACAAGACCGTAGGCAGAGTGTGGGTTGTGATGTACTCAATATTCATCACACTCTGACCCAAAGGAATATCTATTATGTGCTTCTGGGATCCTTGAGCAAAGCAGGTTTATTACACCTGCCAATTTTCATGGATTTGCTGTGTGATGCATTGTTTTCTTTGAAGAAATCTTGGTCACAGTGAATATTTCCATTTTTCTGGCTTTCTCTCTTAGGTAGTTCATTTGCTCTGGCTCTTGATTCAATAAAAGGCTATGTATGAAACAGAGTAAAATTCAAGCAATCATAAATACTTTCCGATGTCCCCTTATCACAGATATTTGATTGTGAGTATTCACAAGGAGGTAAATTTCCTTCTAGATTTGCTTTCATAATAGTCCGTTTATACTATAAAATAGTAAACTATGTAAAAATGCTAACAAAAGAGAATTTTTTTTCTTTTATTAGTATCAACCCTAAAAACAACTTCTTTCGAGTGTTAAGAATCAATTACCTTTGGAGAAGTTTTCAAAATAATATAACCACATTTGTCAATGGATATTACATAAAAATGGTAGCAGGACAGACTTATTATAATTTCTAGTGTCAGCTTAAGCCTCAGGAATAATTAAGATGGTAGAAGAAACCAGCTCTTTAGGCCCTGATGGCATATTAGAATGCCTAATGGAGGGCTTTGATTCTACTGTACCAATACATGTGACTAGCTTCATGTTTGCTTCCTTGGATTATTTTGTCTTCCTGACAAAACCAAGTCTCATAAGCAGTACTTCTTCAGGACTAACCAAATTAAGTGTCCAGTCCATAATTTTATGAGATATGGATAAAAGTGCTGAACCCATAGCAAATCCAAATGGCAGATAAATCACTTATATTTATGAACCAACTGGATCTTTTAAAACTACTATTTAAATTATAGCACTTTGTTAAAACAACAAAGTTAAAAGATAATGTATTAGCTAGAAATTCTTAAAGTAGTAAGAATACTGAATGTCAGGGAAATCACATTTCTTATGACTAGGAATGTTTGCTGCTATTTATTTTGTTCATCTATAATAGCAGCTCTTGTCCTTCACTGACACTAACTTTAAAGACTACTGAGCGTCTGTTAGTCTCTGGGTTTAAAATGATGCTATGTCTCACCCTGAATAACTCATAACAGATGTAGGACATGATTTTGATGATTGTCACTTTTACTCTCTGATCAAGTGTTTAGCATTTTTAAAAAAACTATCAATTTTTAAAGACTTGAACTTGAATTTTTAAATTTGCTTAACATTTTTCAAATTTTACATAACAACATGGTAAGATAAAAGATTTTAAGAAATAGAAACATCTGGCACATTCTGAGATTTTTTTTCACCATTGGAAAATTTAATAGTTAAGTGATCTTATGGATTAAGAAATCTGTAAATCTTGGGTTTCTTACACACAGGACATCCTAGCATCAATAGAATCTGATCCTATATGGATTTTACCATTACAGATTTGTCCCACTCACATTGTTTAGTATTTATTTAAAAATAAAATATTTCTTCATGAAAACTATGTGTGCATGGTCTACAAAGAAAAACATTAGACTTACAGTTAAAAGTTTTTCTTCACTTATTAATTTGGTTCCCTAAATTATCCTGTGAACATAGATATTTTTTCTACCTTAAGACATGTAGGTGGTTCAGTAACTTGGGGCTAAAAATAAACTTTTTCAGTCTTTATTAAACCTCTTGATACTTTTTTTTTCCTTCCAGGAAAAATTGTGCCTTTCTTCATTCCTTTCTTTGCTCTGTTCCTCATTCCCAGTAGTGATTAGGGATCTATCTCGGTAGAGTCCTACTTCTAACCTAACTTCAGCATCTTCAGTAATTTACATCAAAAACAAATTTTCTAAACTCTATTAGTCAAGATTCTTTTCATCACAATGGACAGAATCTCAATTTAAATTAGCCTAAAAGGGGAAAAGGTCATCTTATTGGCTTATATTACTTAAAAGTTCAAAAGTGGTGTTGAGACCTTGTACCTTTCTTCCCTTGGAATGTCCTGGTTCTGTGTTAATTCCATTTGAAGGTAGTCTCTGTCCTCACAGCGGCCCCTGGTATATTTTCACACTAACTAGAACATCTCAAGAAGAATGCCTTACTGCTATTTTATTTTAGCAAAAGACCAAGGATTTGCTCAGATAAAATACATTCTGAACCAATCAATACAGTGAGGGAAGAAGGAATATGCCAACTGGCTGATCCCTGAGGAGGTACCAGTCTCATTCAAACCTCAAAGACTGTCAGCAAAGAATGGCTTCCTGATAAAAATGGAATCTTTCTATTAAAGGAAGTAGAAATGGATGTCCTCTCCCATGTTACACGACATTTCTATCTTATACAACGTTTCCATGTTATACGACATTTCCATGTCACGTGTTCCTACTACATTACTCAAATAGCAACTTGCACTTTCTCTATTGCAATTATTGGCTTACTTGCTGGTTTCCTTTTCTAGGCCGAAAAGCTGAAGATATCAGAGACTAAGGCCATCTTATTGTTGAAGGTCAACATTTAGCTCTGTGCCTGACATGTCATAGGTATTAATATATATCTGTATCTGTTGACTTGACTAGACCGGCTTTCTTTTACCATTTGACAGATATTTAGGATACATCTACTATGTGAGGTAGAAACAGCAGAGCATAAAACAGATGAAAATCCCTGCACTCACAGTTTACGTTCAAATAGAGGATAATGTCAACCTTTTAAATGTTATTATTAATGAAATTTCATCTCTAAAATCTTATGACCATAACCTCATAATACAAGGGCAACAGTAAAGGAATAGACCAGACTAATAGCTCCCCAGAGGGTGTTATATGACTAAATTTATTCTACTATGTGATAATATAAATAGGACCAACAATATTAAATTTTAGTCATTCATTCATTTAACAAACATTTACTGAATCCCTCCCAAATGCCAGGAAGATACAGTCCCTGTCATCTTGATGCTTAAAGCACAGGAAGGGAGAAATATATTACATTAGTTTCTTACGACTCCTGTAAAAGTTATCATAAATGTTGTGGCTTAAAACAACACATATTTATTTTCTTACGGTCCTGGAGGTCAGAAGTCCAAAATGGGTTTCATAGGGCTGAAAACAAGGCATTGACAGGACCTCCATAGATCTAAGGGAGAATCTGTTGCATTACCTTTCCCAGTTTCTAGAGCTTCGTTTCTTGTGTTCCTTGGCTCATGGTCCCTTCCTTCGTCTTTAAGGCCAGCAGTGAAGCATCTTCAAATCTCTCTCTGCTTGGTTGTCACAGTGCCTTGTGTTTGGTGTCAAATCTAACTCTGTCTTCCTGTTATAATTACACTTAGAATTGCCCATATGTATAGTCCAGGATAACCTCCCCATCTCAAGATCCTTAACTTAATTACACCTGCAAAATCCATTTCACCATATTATGTAGGACTCACAGGTTCCAGGTATTAGGATCTAGGTATCTTTGGGGACCATTATTTAGCTTACCACATATTAATGAAAAATTAAAAAGTCTCTAATTAACAATTGTGCTTCTTAATTAAATGGGCCTTGATTTTCTTCTAATATGTTAAAAATATTAAAATAGAGGAATAGAACTTTCGAATATTCAAAATTTCAAAAATATCCCAGAATCAACATTTCAGACCTGAATGTAAAAGTTTCATTGTAAATGCTCAAGAGGCCAATGTTTGTAGTAAATGTGCTAGAAGAAGTTGTAGTGCTAATTTTAAAAAAGTAGGGGGAGGGGGAGAAGGAGGAGAGGTTGGTGGCAAAATTTTAAGTTTCAATTTAGAGTCTAGGGAGATAAAGTATTAACATTTTAAAAGGATTGTAACAGTGAAAATAAGAAGGAAAAAAGCAAGTATTTGTGAAAGATTTGCTGGCCTTTTAGAATAACTAAAAAGTCAGTTTTAGGAGAACAAGCTATTATAACTAGGCATAGAAGTAAAATTCTATCATCAATCTAATTTTCTAAACTAAAATACTATTTTCAAGTAGGGAGATATACCATGAAATCTCTAACAAAACAAACAGATTTAAAGCAATGTTCTCTTGTGTATATCATTATCAACATCCTTACGTCTGGGGCAATGTTTAGCTTAGATTATTTTATTTAAATAGCTAAGGCTTAAAAAAGGTAGCTCCAATCTGTTCTTTCACAACAAAATTGTGCACCAAGGATATATGATTATTTCTCCCTTTAGAATAAAGCAAAAGGACATGTTGAATCACATCCAATTTGGATAAATAGAAGTTAATAAAAGAGCTGGAATATTTTTTCAGATTTGGTACGTGTTCTGAGAATAATAATTTATTTTAATTTAACACAAAAGGTCTTTTAGGGATCCTACGCTAATTCAACATACATATTTAAAGGGCAAAATGTTAATGGTGAATTTTGACAGAAAGACGAAACTTAAGGGTAGGAACAAAATCCTTATTCACATATGTATAATTTCGGGGCACCTTGATGACTTTACATTGTCTTTTCTTAATCTATTACAAAAAAAGAAGACATTCTTATTGAACTCTGAATTTCTGTTACAGAGAGAAGTGACACAAATCAAAACAATGTAATCACTTTGAATAGATATAACTCTAGTACTTCTAGCTGCTGGATTCACTAGTGGTTAAAATACCTTTATTTATATGGTTTTCTGATTCTTCTGGTTGATGTCTGCATATTTTAGCATTCTCATTGCTTTTAAGATTAGCATATCTCTCCATTTTTTGGGATTGCTATTAAATGTATGTGTTCTACAATTACTATGTTTCTGCCTTGTAAATTACTATGTTTGTTCCTGTGTTTCTCTCAATAGATTACTGCTTTGTTATGAATGTATAAAGCTTCAATAGTATCTATCATCACATAGTTAGGTGGCAATAGCATGGTATGGCAGAAGAAGGACTTCTCTGACAATCAGATGACCTAAGACCCATTTGATGTCCCTGCTTTGTGAAAACTCATGTATGTAAGTTTGACAAGTAAGCTGGACAATTGAGACAATTAAGAGTTCTATGACCTTGACAGACTGTGGTTGATTATTTACAAAAACAGCCACCGTTATTCCCTTTATTATTTCCATGTCTTTTTACAGTGAAACTTTGCAGCTCTTCTATTAAGACACGGAGTATATTTCCATGCCCTTTGATTTTGGACTAGTCTTGTGACATGCAGTGGTCAAAAGAATGCCACAGAAATGACATTGTGGCAATTCCAAGCCTTGGCATCAACAGACATGGCATTCTTGTGATTTCTCTTGGAACCCTGAGCAGCCACAATGTGAAAGAGCCCAGACTCAGAGAATGACATTTGGATCACAGCCAAGACAGCTCAGTTGTCTCAGCTGGCAATGTTCTAGACTAGTCATGTCACAGGTGACTCAGCTGACCACAGATACAGTGCACTCAGACAAAACCAACAGAATAAGCAATTGAGTCCATCCTAAATTGCCAACCCATAGACTCGTCAACTAAATACATGGTTATTTGCTATTTTAATCTACTCAGATTTGAGGTGGTTTTTTACAAAGCAAAAGTCAACTGATACATACACATTAATACATTTAAGTTGAATAAAAGAATATGCTCTCATTTATTTTTTAAAAAATAATTCAGGAAATAAACTTTTGCTAAGGTTACTTCTGGTTCTGATATAACAGTCTATATCACCTTTTTTTCTATTTCAACACAGCTTTTTTTTTGCCTTATCAAGTTCTAAATGTGAGGAAAAATATGTATTTTAATTTTAATTTTTTAAAGGCTTCACTGTAAAAGAAATAAAAATAATTCTTCATTGTTTTTTGGTGATAAAAATGATTTAATTACATTCATTTACTATAAAAATGTCATATTTGACAATTTATAAATGTAATCATGTTAGTTTCTGTTTAAAAATAGAGTTCAATACATTTTTAAGGATTAAATTCTCCCTGTATTAGCCATAGAGGGTTACTTTCAAAACTTTATCACTTAGTAATTAAAATAACATATGTATTGTTCATTTTGAAAATTGCTTCACCTCTGGAAAGAAATACAATGCCAATATATTTATCAATCAAAACTTATAATAATAGAACACTTTACCTGCAAGAGAGTTTATGAGTGGCAGCAGAATTATCAGTTTCCATAGCAACCTCATCTCCACTTTCTAAGGTCAAAAATTTCTCCCATACAATCAACAGGAAAGAAAAGTCTGTTTTCCAGTCAGTATCTCAAGAGCCTGAAAGAAATAAAATTGCTATGAAATGACAAACATACAAACATGAATATTTTAATATGTATATTGATCATTACATATTGATTCAATTTAATATTAAAATAATATTATCCAAAATAAAGCAACCTAAATGGCTACTTTTTACATATACCTGTGTTTTGCAAAGATTCAGTAATTTCAATTCATATTTTCTTAATTTCCATTTATATCTCCAATATATATGCCATTTGCTATTATGTTTGCTGTAGATGTTAATGGCCTGAGATGGAATTCAATTGGATGTATACCATGTGGACTAAAATTTTCACTAGTTTTAAGTTCAGTTGTTTTTGACATCTTAAAGAGATTACAAAACATTAAACCAATTCCCATGATTCTGTTGTTGGCTTGTATTTTTAATTTTTAATCAGTAGGAATATGATATAATACTTTTCTATCTTATACATATTAACAATTATTTTACATTTCATGGATTTTCTGTGTTTTTTATCAACATTATTGAGAACACACTCATTAGGAAGCATTATCTTTTGTAATGTTACTAGAAGCAAAATTAATATTGTGTTACAAAATTTCTGCAAGAAATCAATTTCTGGCAGTGTTATATTTTAGGTATGAGACATGCTTTTCCTAAGGGGTTACATCATCATTTTCTCTAATTTATTTTGACATTTAAGCTATGCAATGATAAATGAATTCAAGATAAACTGTTAGTTTGACTTTTACTCCGCAAGGGAAATCTATTAAGAAACTAATAAAAACTCATAAAAGTTTAGAATAAACTCATCTAGGTTACATTTGATAAAAACTATCATATACCAACTGACGGAATTCTTTGGAAACTTTAACTTGGTGGGAATATATTTTCTTGCAACCTTAAATACCATTTGTAAGTCTATGGACTTTAAATGTGGTAATAGTACACAACAAAATTTTGATCACTTCCTGATATATTTTCCAATTTTAAAAATCTTTCACTTCTTTCTGCTACTAGCTACTTCAAATTAAAAAATACTGAACATATTTAACTTTTTTATAAAGCTTAAGTTACATACTTTCACAATTTAATCAAGGAATAAAAACCACAAGAAAAATAAACAATATTCAGGCTAGAATATTGAATACTATATTGATTCTATAACATTCTCTCACAAATTTTTTTTATCTTATATCAGCTTTCATTCTCTTTGACATCACAGAATTGAAGCCAAGTTCTTGCATTTTAATTAAATCATATCTTACTTTCATTCATACATTTATCATTTTTTTCAACAAATATTTATTTATATAGTTCCATCCTCTGCAAGACATTGGGCACTTAGATGTTAGTGGGGAGCCTAAATCCTTCATTCCTACCTTTGAAGTATTGCTGTCTTGTTAGAGAGACATTTAACAAAACAGCAAGAAAACCAAAGCAAACCAAACCAAACCAAAACAAAACCAAACCTAACCTAACCTTGCACACACAGAGGTAAATAAGTATGGGAGGTAAAAATGATAATATTTTTTTTTAATGTGAGATCCATGAGATCTATACAGAGATCTATACAGTGAGGCTCAGGTAGCTTTTTTGAGCTAAGGCTTGAGATATGAATAGCTCTTCACCAGGCAAAGACTGAGTGTGCATTGGGTAAAGACTTGAGTGTGTATTGGGTAAAGAATGTGGAGCTGCAGAGATTAAGCAAGTAGGAAGGAGGGATGAGACTAGCAAGTGTTCTAAGCAAAATGAAGACAGTGTGCCAAGCTCCTATGATAGGGCTGACTTTGTATTTTTAAAGACCTGAAAAAGGTCCAGTTTGATTCAGAAAGACTGTGGCATGAGACAAGATAGGAGAAAGAGAAAGAGGCTGAAACATGCAAGACCTACAGGCCATGTTAACGAGCATGGGTGTTGCACTTGCAGATTATAATTGAGGATCTTAAGCAGGACAGAATGAAAGTCCAATTTCCATCCTTCACTGCTGTGGAAAATGGAAGGGATGGAGTAATAAGTAGAATTATACAGAGAAATTAAAGTTTACCTTTGTAGTGTAAGAAAGGAATGATGAAGCTTTTGACTAGAGCAGTAGCTTTGAAGATCAAGAAAGATGGTTCTCTAAATAGTCTTCTTGCCTCAAATCTCTTGTCCTTTCTGCCTGTTAGGTAGATAGTGAGGGATTCCGGGTCTCCTAGAGACGAAAGTGGGTGCTGTTGCTCCCATCTTGGTCCTGCCCAACCCTGATTCTCCATACCTGGGGGAGGAGGGAACACCCTATGAATCTGGCAATCAGAACCTGGCACATCAGCTGCAAAAGAATGCAGAGGACTCTCTAGCCCATGGGCCAAGCTGTATGGATACCATAAAGTCTAGAAGGTGACCTAGAGCCCAAAGGCGTAGTTAAGGCTCAGGTCATGTGACTCCCAACTGTCTAATCAAAGGGGTGCTATGATGACCTCTGAACTATGAGGGAGGTCCCTATCCTGGCATTATAAAATAAGACACAGACCATAGCCAAGCCCTCTCTCTCTTTGCTCTTCCTTCTGCCTGGCCTGTTGTGACAATGCGTCCAGTGGTCATCCATGGCATACGTACCATGCTCTGTAAACCTGTATCTTGCTCTGGCCCTACAGTCCTATCTTTCTCTCCTCAATTAATCTCATTTTCATGCTTGCCTAACTTTGGTGTGTCTGGTCATTCTTCCACCATGGGCGTGCCAAGAACCGACCATTTCAGACTGAAACCTAACATGCCCATTTGAATATTACCTTCAAAAATTTTCTTCCTAAAGCTAAGATTTGGTCAATTATGCCAGTACTCTAAAACCTTTAGTCACTCTTCATTGCAAAAACCACCAAAGTCCTTGGGTATGGTATTCAAGACCATATACAATGAATTTCTAACCTTCCTTTCCCAACCAAACTACTTACTACATACTTCCAGTCTGGTGACAAAGATCTACTCCCCATTTACTTTGCACATGCATTGTACATTATCTGCTTATAGTTGCTATTTGATTTGGATAGAATTTTCCCTTAGAGTCTACATCTCCCTTAATAACTGTGTAGCAGAATGACCACACAACCCTATTTTCACTGGATAGTTTCTGTGTACCCAAATGCCAAGGCAGAACTATTAATAGACTCTTTTTCCCAAAAAAGTCAGTTTACAAGATAAATTATATGGTCCACTCATCTAATAGATATTCATTACTTTTTCCTATCCAATAATGTTGTTCTCTTCTTGTGAGAAAAGCTCTGTGACTTTCTTTTGAGGAACCACCTTCCTACACACCTTTAGTCCATATAGTTGGAATGGTATTGCCTGCACCTCCTAACTCCAGGGATGATCATATACAAGGGCATTGTCAATCAGGAATCAATCTCCTTGGCTACAATGTTTTGTAAAGGGATAGGAATATGACTAGCATATGACTATCATTGAAAACAATGATAGTCAAAGCCATGACCTTTGGCAATGTTTTTAGGACCAGCGAGTAATATTTCCATTATTACTATGTAAACCTGTTGATCTGGTATATTTCACAAGTGTAATCTTGACTCAGTTTGAATTCATTACTAAAAACTTTTAATTCCCCTTCATGGACAGTTTACTAAGCTTCCATTCAACTACCTCCCCTGTTAGGTTTTAACAACACTGGGTTCTGATACACACATACAAATTGCCAGGGGCCCCAAAATATCTAACTCACAGGAAAGGCCTCTTCTTCCTTGGATTAGAAAATTATTCAAAATAATCCCCAAGATACCCGCAAAACATAGCTAACTATACCTCATTTTCCATGCACGAGCCGCCTCCAACAGTCCCAGCTTGCTGTTACCCTGTTCCTGTGTGGCTCTTTTATTATTTGGAGCTATAGGAACAGAGCTCTGCTTTTCCTATATAGAAGTTCTGCCATCCGTAGAACCTATAATCATACCTGATATCGCAGAATCATGAAACATCCCACCACGCCTAAACCCCTGGAATTCTAAAATATGTGAGCCAATAAATTTTTTTTTTTTTTTTTTTTTTTTTTAGCCTAATCCTGTTTGTCCTGTTTGTGTTGTGTTTTTGTCTCCTGCAACCAAAACAATCTGACTAGTACCTTCATTCGTCATCCTGAATTTATGGGAAGATTTTCTTGAAGACTCTTCTAGAGCAAACTGACATGATGTACACCCCCTTAGGGCTTGTACTTATCAAAGACTCCATCATATTGCCAGAGTTTTCATACTTTACCTTGACGATAAGCACTATGTGTAATACTTTTTCATAATATTTGATGTGGTGTCTGAAGCAGAGCTTACAGTTATTTAATAAGTATGTGCTAGGTTTGTGTTTGACAGGCAAATGAACTAGTACTATGGAGAAAAAGGTTAAATTGGATATCTAGAGACTTTGTTTCTATTATTGTCTCTTTTTCTTAACCAGCTGAGTAATATTGGGTGATTCATGGACAATCACATTGATTGTCAGTTTCCTCCTTTGAAAATTAAAGAATTTGACCTAGAAATCACCTTTAAATTTCTTCCAGTTCTAATATTCTAAGATTGTTTGATTCAATCCAGTGTATAATTTCACAGCAAATAGTGCCCTTTACCATCTGATTACTTATCAGCACACTGTAATGAGGGCAAAGCCCAAAAGATATTTTATTTGGCATTGGTTTATAAAGCCAGCCTAAATAGCTCATATTTATGCATCGGTTGCCATTTGTAAAAGTTTCATTTGTAAAAGTTTAAATTGCCTGATGAAGGGGAATACTCTGGCTCAATGAGAACAATCCAGATAAGAAAAGTGTAGTTATTTACTTGCAGCAGAATGGAGTGGAAATATTCAGTAGGTAAAATTTATGCTAGTCACTAATATGCAAAATAGCCACAGGAATGAATTCTGGGTTCCTAGAATCCTACAGATCATCTGAGGCAAATGCACTAATAAAGGAAGGCCAGTATATAGATCTAACTTAAAAGAATTTCTAGAAGCTCTAAACAAGTTTAAAAATGCATCATCAGTCGGGCTCCGTGGCTCATGCCTGTAATTAGCACCCTGGGATGCTGAGGCGGGTGGATTGTTTGAGCTCAGGAGTCCAAGACCAGCCTGAGCAAGAGTGAGACCCCATCTCTATTAAAAATAGAAAGAAATTATATGGACAGCTAAAATATATATAGAAAAAGTAGCTGGGCATGGTGACGCATGCCTGTAGTCCCAGCTACTTGGGAGGCTGAGGCAGAAGTATCGCTTGAGCCCAGGAGTTTGAGGTTGTTATGAGCTAGGCTGACGCCACAACACTCTAGCCCGGGCAATGGAGTGAGACTCTGTCTCAAAAAATAAATAAATAAATAAATAAAAAATAAAAAAATAAAAATGCATCACCAGCATTTTTTCTTAGATAAAGTTTATAGGCTGTGTAACTTTTTAAATATTATTTTGGTTCATGACCTAACTGCCAAGATTATTGTTCTACTATTACTAGACAAAGTGTGTCCCTTCTAGACAATATATGTTTACTTATTTTCTTTCATGCAATTTCTCAATGCAAAAATAACAATTTCAAACACTTTAAGAAAAGAGTATGCATAGCTGCACCATCCCTTACCTGCAATTTAAAAATAAAAAACTTTTGGAAGTTGGAATATACATGTATGTTTGGCAGCAAAACTTGTCCCAGATTAATGTGTGGTTGGTTAGACCTTTTTGTCCAACTTAGAATGAATATTTATGTTTTTCTGCTGAAACAGAAATGTTGGTTGATGTTAATGGTGCTGCTCATTGGGCATATACATACATACATAAAAAATTATATGCATATGTATCAATATATATTTAATGTACATATGTAGCTATAATACATGTATACATATACATACATACAAATTTGTACCATGTTGCCTCACTAAAGGCTAAAACTAGGACCAGCAAATTATAGCCTGCTGACTTAATTTGGTCCTCTGCCTATTTTGTAAATAAAGTTTCGCTGGAACCCAGCATACCTATTTATTTATGTATTGTCTATAGCTGCTCTTGTGCTACAAAGGCAGAGTTGAATAGTAGCACCAGAGACCATGTGGCCTACTCTCTGATTCTTTATGGATTTAGAGCTTCTGTAAGTTCTTTTGCTGATCCCTTGTCTAATGCATTCTAAACTCTAAAATGCATTTGTCTGTGAAGATTTCAGTTAAAGGGTTGTAGAACTGTCTTTCTCTAACCCCATGTATACATACACAGCAAGAATAACATGTATTAGCAGAAAAAAAATGGGGTCCTGTATTTTGAAGTAGCTGCAGACTGTGAGTCTTGCCTTTATATGACCTCTTCTCACCATGTGTCATTGACCCCCATCTGATTCCAGAAGACAGATGAGAGAGTGCAGAAATTATGGCTCTGACAGTGAGGTCATACCCAGTGCTAATTGTACTTAACCCAGACCACACTAACAGTTGCTTTGTTTGGTTCAGAATAATCACTTTTTTAGAAATGGGAAACTATCACTCACTCTATCCCCTGGACATGAAACCATTTGTCAGTCTGTAAGTGTACACAGTTGCCAGTACACCAGGAACGAGTGTGGAAGTCAAATATCGGTTGGACTTAGGTAGCAGGAAAAATCCTGGAGGTTGTTACCATATTAAATTACCTTGATTCTCCCAGCAGGCATGGGAGGCAATGGGAGTTACCAAAAATAGAGAGATGGTATCTCTAGTCTTTATCTTTTAAAGGGCAGTTTTCCAACTTTTCCTTGCACTGAGAACTAGGGACATTTGCTTGAATAAAAAGGCAGGGTGGACATGCATGCATATCTTTATAGTAAGCCTTTGAAAGGAGCTTATAAAGGATTCTAACTGGTACTTACCAACCACACTTACAAGCTATAGACAAAGCCTAAGATGACCTAGAACTTCATATTTTATGATGAGGGGAAAAATGGGAAGTTATTCTTGTCCAATTCTCTCAACATTGTGCTTTTTAAGTTTTGCAAATAGATCTAGGTTATATCAACCTAGACAATGAAGAATTATGTGCATTAATGCATATTGTTTATGGAAACCCTTGAGTCAATTACAAATTGTACCTTTTTCTCACCTTCTTTGTACTATCTGAAATGATTTTTCTCACACTGGCAGTAGGAAAAGCAGAGACTACTACCAAAGAGCTTTGGTTAGCGCTCAAAGTACAGGGCAGTGGAATGGCCAATGGACGAATGTTACTTCAAAATATTGGCCAACATTTCCCTCTAATTGCGTCTTATTGTGTTGCTTTAGGATATAAGGAAACCATCCTTATATCCTAAAGCAAGTTCACGAATCTGAATGAGCTTTATTCTCCTCCTATTTACAGCAACACTGCTTTGACACTAAAGAATTTCATAGCAGAGATCAAGATCCATTTTCAGATGGCATGTTCGTCAGCACAACAAATGTTCTCAGCACAAATTGCCCTTTTGTTTTTAATTGCCCAGTTAATTAAGTACATCAGATAAATTAAAAATCCCAAATTCTCTTTCTTCAGGTAGCTCCACTGTTCTATTTCAGTGTGATAAAAATCCATGACCAGAAGGCAGAGAAGATTCTTGATAATTTTTACAACGGATTTCCAGCATCAGCATTCGTGGTGTTATTTACTATCAAACTAAATCAATAATAAATTAAAAAGTGAACTATTTATGATCTGAAAAAAATCTGGTTTAGACTAGGAAACCCCACTACCCTTAAGTCCGGCAAAGTAGCAAGATAAATTGTGCCGTCACATTCTTTGTTTTCAGAATATATTGCTATCACTTATGATAATTGTTATGCCAAGCGCTCAGAATAGGCAGTCACAATAGATGACAGATTAGTAGAAAGATATAACGCAGCGTGTTTAATGTGATCATACAAGAAGCATTACTTCTTTTCTTAGAGGAGGCACGATTACATGTTAAGTTGTTAACAGCATGAAATAAATGCAAATATGTTTGTTATGGAAATGGAATCATTTCTATAATTTTTTTTTTATCAGAGAAACCAAGTTGTAGAACTTAACTCAGTCATCAATACAGTCTCTCACCTGTGCGTTTTGCTTGAGGCCATGGAGTCTTGTTGAAAAAGATCAGTGTGAAGAAATTGGTTTTGAGACTGCTGAAAAAGCATACTTTCCATGAATTTCAGGATTGAAAGAAACTATATAGATAATATAGGTCAGCCCTTTACTTTCGTAGCTGAGGAAACTGAGGCCTAGAGGAGATAAATAGTTATTGTAATTTGGTTCATGGCCTGGAATGAGACCTGGGACAGGAAGGCAGATCCCTGATTGAAGATCCTCCCTACTATGTGACCCTCTTGATCTGTGACACTGGACACATCACCCGAGCATAGCTACAACCTCTGTGTGTGCCTAGTTTTCTATCTGTAATGTACAGGTATGCAGGTAATTATATCTCATAGAAATGTTTTTGGTATTTAAATTAATCAGAACAGGAAAAAGTGGATGAGTGATATTACTATAGTTTGGAAGATTTGTAATGTTGACTTCTCCCCTCCTAAAAAAAGGTGCCAAGAAATACTTGTTGATGAGGCAAAGCTAAGTTTATTAGACCTTCTATAGTCAGGGAGAACAAAACTTTCCATAGTTCTAGCACTCTCTCAGAGGAAGCAGTGGATGATACGTATAGGGTTTTATGACCTGAGCTAGGTCATATTAAAATCATTATTGCAAGATGAGAAGCTGATTCAAATTGGGTAGAGATGATGGCATAGTAGCTTTAGGTTGATAGACACAAGGAGGTAAGGCTCTTGATACAGATCTTGACGTTGGTCTTGAAAAGTAAGTTTTGTCCTCCAGAAGCAAATATTTCCTGAAGCAAGTAGCTAAATTATTTTTGCTTTCTGTGTTATCTAGCACAGGGACAGCAGGAAATTTTGCTAGTTTCAGTTGTCAATAATGAGTTGAATAATAGAATGTATGGATTACTTACTAACCACTATGGCCGTAGTTGGGAAATTTTTTCTGTAAAGGACTGGAAGTAAATACTCTCAGCTTGGACAGTATTTATTTAGTCTCTATTGCTGCAATAAAACTATATTGCTGTTGTACAAAAGCAGCTGTAGACAAGACATATACATATGGGAATGGTTGTGTTCTAATAAAACTTTATTTACAAAACACAAGTGAAGGATAGTTAATCCGTGGACATAGTTTGCTAACCCGTAGGCTAAAAGTTAGCCTGGAGAGAAGTTTCTAGAGGTAAGTTTTCAGTCCAAGCCTATTTAATATTTTATTAACCTCTGGAATGATGAAAAGTGGGGAGAGTGAGAATATCAGATAGCAAAATTCAAAAATATCTGGATTGAAAAGAACAGAGCAGATGAACATATGCAAATATACATATTATATATCACATATAATATGAAATACATGTATTTAAGTAAAACAGAAAGTAGCAGATTTTTTTCTTTCAGTTTTTTTGGTTCATATATTCCAAAATGTTTTTTAAAATGAAACAAAACTAGGATATTTATAGGAAGATCCTTGTAAAACAAGTATGTGTTCATTTTTTCAAAATTTTGTTTGAGGGAAATATAAATAGACTTATCTGGAGAGCAGTATTAGAGCAACAAAGAAAAAAAATTTTCACGTGTTTAAGAAAAAGTAGTCACACAACAGGAAATTATTCTTTTTTTCTGTTTCTCTATAGTTGCCAAATTAAAGATAAATAAAACAAAACAGAGCAGTAGGTGAAAACAGCAAATACATCTAATAAAATGGTATTTAATAAGAATATGTACTAAGTCTTTTATTTAGGTTTAAAAAAATTGGCCTTTTTAAAATTTACTCAGAGTAGGAGTGGGTGAGGAAAATTGTGCTTTCTTCAATTCAAGTTAAAAAAAAAAAAAGCAGAAAGCAAAATACTATGGGGTGAAGTTAGAGCAATAGTCAACGTTTGCTTATCTTTTGACATAGTTGCCAAAAGTTTATTAACACAACCTGGCTTGTTAATGTAACCCAGGTTGCATTAATAAAAGCATGCTGGCCAAAACAAGGGAGGTGCTATTTCCATCCTGACCTGAACTTGTGTAACCACATAGAAGGATTATGTTTTTTTCTGAGCTTCATGGTTTCAGAGGAACTTTGACAAATTGAAATCCTCTCCTGAGGGTCAGGGCAAGGATGATGAAGTGGCTGGGAGCCATGACTTATGAGGGTCAGTGGAAAGAAATGAGCATGTTTAGCCTGAGGAAGAGAGGATTTAGCAGGCAGAGGAGAGCCATCTTCAAATATTTGAAGGGCTGTCTTGTGGAAGAAGGATTAAACTTATTATTTGTCTCAGGAGAGCAGAGCTGGGACCAAAGGGTGGACATTTCAGGGCAGCAAATTTCAGCTTAATATCAGCCCTGAGCATTTTAACAAGTCGAATTGTTTAGCTAGTGGTTAAGTGCACTGGCTTTGAAACCTGGACAGTCTGGAACTCCATTCTCAAAATCTACAGATAGCTAATAGCTTGGTGGCTTTAGAGGAGGTAAAGTAGCCTTTCTGAACCTTGGTTATATGATAATTACAATGGAAAAAGTAGAATTGAATTGTCAAAAGAGAATTCAGTGAGATTGTGCATACAAAGATTAAAAGTGAATTGCTTTCTCCATGGCATACTTAGTTCTCTGTGACTAGAAGTGGCTAAATGACACATTTCTTGGTGTATTGTAGAGAATATTTCTGATCAAATACAAAATTCAACTAAAAGACCTCTTAAATCCTTCTAAACTTGTAGCTTTTTATTTCTATATAAAAACAAGATGTTGAAAATCTTCTGGGCCAGGAGTCATTCACTGGTGGTCCAACAGTTAGATT
The DNA here is from genome assembly GCF_041146395.1 of Eulemur rufifrons. NCBI lineage: Eukaryota > Metazoa > Chordata > Mammalia > Primates > Lemuridae > Eulemur > Eulemur rufifrons. The sequence goes on along the minus strand of NC_090989.1, from coordinate 180,192,746 downwards.
TACCCAGAAGATTATTTAAAAATTTGAAAATCTCATTTAAAAAAAAACCTATCTGGCTTCTCTTTAAATATCTGAAGATTGGCATTACTGAGTACACATTGCCATTAAGTAAAAGCACAATAAAAAGGCATTAACAACAACAAACATCGAGAGTGATTGTCCCTTGAACATAGCTGTTTGCCGCAGTTTGGGGACACACCTTATCATCTGACATCCAGACTCCTCCCCTTCAGTCTTTCACATTATTTGTTGGGTCTCTGAAACCCTCGTGTTTGCCATCTCTGCGCTACACCAACTAGGAAAGACAGCAGAAGCAGAGTCCTTTAGGATTGTATGACAGGATAGAAAAACAGGAGGAGAAACAGACAGAATGGGCTATTAGGACATTGGCTGAAGATAAGAATATCAGTGATAATATGATTTATCAAATATTGAACAGGAGCCTGATTCTACGCCAAGGATTGTACATGCATTGCCTCATTTCATGTTCACAGCAGTTCTACAAGGTGTATAAAATTATTGCTTTTGTTTTACAAGGAGGAGACTGAGGTTCAGAGGAGTTGAGTAACTTGACAAAGTGCACACAGCTAATAAATGGCAGAAAAAAATCCCTCATTTGACCAGTATTGTCCAAATCCTGATCCTGTGCTTTCTACCACAATGGCCAATCTTACAGACTTTACAGTTTTGTCCAAAGCTTACTCTGGAAGATCCTGCTCAAATTTCTGAGCATTGAAAAAGAAACATCTCTGCCTATCAGCGTTGCAAATCAAAAATTCCCCTTTCACTATGAATAACCTGAGCTGTTACAAAGCTCTGTGCAAGAGTTCCCACAGTCTGCTCTTGGGGCTTGACAAAAGTAGCATGCAGCCAAATAACATGCAAAATGCAAAGTTAAATAGGATGAAAAAGTTTCTTTCCTGCAGGATTTCTGTGTCTCTACCATGCTAATGTGCATTATAAAACTTGAAAACAGGAATAGCATGTACTGTTTCCCAAACTTCCATGATCCTAGGACTCAATTTTCTGCAATGCTTTTCCACTACTGAATGTTCCACAGACCCCACTTTGGGAAAGCCTGATTCAGGGGAAAGAGCCCAAACAAAAATTGCAAAGGTCTCAGAGTCCCAACTGTGCCGATAGCTAACAATGTAATTTGAGTAAGTCTTAGAATCTCTGTTCTTGTGTTTTTCACTGTGAATATTGTGACAATAATACCCACCCTACAGACTATGCCTAACTTTTGTAGGGATCACCTAATGAAGGATGTGATAGAACTTTCTAAATTCTAAAAAACCTAGGATATACATTAGGGATTAAATTACTAAATTTTCTCTGTCTTAAAAAACCGGTCTGGAAAATTGGGTGGATTTAAATCACTTTCATGCCAATCAGTAATTCTCCAACTACTTGATGGCATATCTTCTTCTTCTTCTTGTTTTTTAATGTGAATTTTCTGACCTACCTGGAAAATAATTATCGAAATAATGTATGTTAATATCACCATGAGTACACTAAAGCCATGCAGCTCTAAGGTGTCTTCTGAGAAAGAACACACTTTCTACCAACGCTATCCATTGGGTGAAGGAAAAAGAGAAAAAATCACGGAGCACTCACAGCAGGATGTACACTGATTCCGTTCTGCTCCTGTTGGCTAAGGTTCACAGCCCCCAGCCCTTGGACAATTGAACCTTTTGGCTTTTCTTCCATCAACCTGTCCCCTGATATATGCTCCCATTGGCAGTCCTGACCTCACGGAAATAGGAGTCGCCTTGGGAGGAAAATGTGGTTGCCTGTCAACAGTGATGCTACAAAACTCTGGGAAATCCCTCTGCCATTGAGTATAGAGTTTTGAAAATAATAAAAATACAAAGGAAAGAAAGAGAGTGGAAAAAAAATAACTAATTTGGGAACAGAAAATGCCATTTCATCTCAATATCTTGAGTGCCCTTCCTTGCAGAAACTTGAATCAGGCTTTAGTTTGTTGAGGGCACGTTATTTTTGCTAAAGGCATAGATAGCCACTGTGCAGAGAAAGTCCGTGGCATGGGATGTGGGGGCCCAACCTCCTTCTCCAGCCCTTTGCATTTTGTATCCAAACGAGAAACAATTTGCTGGAAAAAAATAATCCACTTGGTGACCTCATGAGACACTTCTCCAAGAGCAGAGGGTTAAAATACTACCTGAGATTTTCCAACAGTGTGTGTCTGCTTCCTGCATTCTTACCAGTGGAGCCATCACCACCTTCCGATATTTGTAACTCATGTCTATATATACAGAACTCTGCTTTTATAAACTGATCTATAGCGTGTAAGGTGCTTTCTCAAATAAAATGTCTCACTTCAATTTTTAAAATTACCTAGAAAAAACAAAACAAAACAAAGTAAAACTGAGGCTCAGAGAGATTAACCAACTTTCCTGTAGCCACAGAGGATAAAGTGTTCATACTGTTTTAAAAGCATTACTTTACATTTTGCACCCTCTAAATGTAGGTGGCAAAACTATGATCTTAACGTGCATCCAGATCTACGCAAGAGTATAATGGGCTATTGGCAATGTGGAGGGAATAATGGCAAGATGCTAAAACCACACTTAGAGGAAAGAAATAGTACCTTCTGCAGAGCTTCTCCAAGGGCTAAGGTTCCACAGAACACACTGCAGGAGACCAGCTCAGTGGAAACATCACTGGGCTGAGAATCCAAAGGGGAGGACTTAGGGACAGTCCACACCACCCATAAATAGCAAAGTAATTTGAGTAGATGGAACAACATCTCTGGTCCTGCAATTCTATATTGAGATGGGAGAGAAGCAACTCAATAGAGACAAGTGTAAAATTCAAGATACTGTGGTCAAAATGAGGAGACAGCCTTCCAAATAATATAACACTCCTTCAGGTAATAGACCAAAAGCACACAGATATGAGAGGCCCAAGCTGGGCCTTATACCTAGATCTTTTGACTTCAAGATGAGTGCCCTCTCCATATTATAAATAAGTCCAGGAATGTTGTCAGCTATTTGTATATACATATTTGGAATTAGTCTGAAAACAATATTAATTGACTTGCAGGACAGGAGGTAGATTGAACGGGAAGGTAGTTTGGGGAAAAAGTCCAGAAAGGAAGGAGTTGTAGTGAAATCCAAAACAGGGTGTTGCTCTAGAAACTGCCTTTCCTTCTGTCTCTACGGCTGCCTATTAAGAGTAAGAGGATTTAAGGAAGGAAAGAAGAACATGAGAAAACAACCATGCTTTCTTAACAGTACTTCTCTTTCTTTGCATGATATAAACCAAAGCTACTAATTGTGGGGCACAGCTACCAACCTAATCCAGCAGTTCATCTTACATATGGGTCGATGTGAGCTCTGGCCCGGAGCTCACATGTCCAAAATGGCATTGACTTTTTCAGCCCACGCATGTGTGAAGGGATATGGAAAGGAACATAAAATCACTGACTCAATGGCTCTACAAGCTCCCCCAGAGAAGGTGGTAGCAGTTCATGCTCCGTAGCCAAGTTGCTCACGTTTAAATCTAGCCTCTACCTCTCACTAGGTGGAGGACTTGGTACAGCTTACTTAACTCTTCTGTGCCTTAATTTCCTCATCAGTAAAATGGGGATAATAATGGTAGCTACTTCCCAAGTTTGAGGTGAGGATAAGTTTATTCAGATAAACTGCTTAGACCAGTATTTCATATGAAGTCAGGATTCAATAAATAGCCGCTATCATTATAGCTATAATGACACTTATTATCATTAAGTATAAAACAACCAAATTTAAAAGATCAAGTTATTTTAAGGATGCCTCTGTCTTTATTTATGTTGGTTCATCTTCCTGGAATTCTTTAATCTTAGCATTTTGCCAAGAATTAATGACCTTATTCCATGAAGGTTTTTTATTATATCTTCATTTAAAAACACTTACACTTTGCTTTTAACTGCTAATCAATTTACCTTTAATGAAGAAATGAGCAAAATATTTCTGGCATGTCTCCTTCTTCATGATACATTTTTCTTGGTTGATTTTTGCAGGATCTTATGTGTGTGTCCTTGTACACAAGGGGCATTAAGTTACCTTCATTCAGTGAATACATGGGTGATTGGTTGCTACTTATGAGAGCCTTAAATGTATTTCAGGGTATTATGAAAAAAGCCTCCTAGAAGCAATAATAATTTTCAGTTATTGTTCTTTTTGTTATCTTGATAGAATTTAGCACAGTCTCCTTGAAGGGGAATACATAAGGCTCTTTTTAAATAAGGGGAATGAAGAGAAGTAAGGAGGCTTAACCTGAATTACCTGCTGTCAAGCTACTATTTTCCAAACACTCAAGAGGGAGAAAATAAGTGAAAGCAGAATTCTTCTGGCACCAAAGTGACCCCCGCAAGAATGATCACCCACCTACCTCTTCACACTTCTTTTTAACATACATCCCTGGTGTGTCATTAATGGGGCCACAGATCATGAGGTTCCCAGAAGAGAAGTATGTCTAAAAAAGGGCAACAACTTTGGAATTTGCATGTGAATCTCCAGTGGCATAAACCTGACCTCCCAAATGTAAAAAGATACTGGGGCACAACCCATTTTTGGCTTATTGGTCGCAAACAGATTTTTAAAAGATATGAGTTTGTAAACATATTGATCATGTTGCGAGATGTTATTCAGAGGTTTTAGAGTAAAAGAAATATAAGCACAGCTACATATTTCAGAAGTTTCAGATCTAATTTGCTTGTCAATTCCCAGAACATACTAGTTTTTCAGGGGATGTACGCACATAAATAAACTAAATGCACATACATCTTTTCTTTCCAAATCGCTTTCCTTCACTCTGCCTGACATAAACTCCCTGATGTCCCGGCCAGAGTGGTATTTTTGGCACAATATTGTTCCTGATTTCTCTATTGCCTCCCGGGGACCTGCTTTTCAAATATCTAATGCGAATTTTCTCATGAATGCCAATGATATACGGTTACATTTTTCCTTCCAACTTTCCATCCCCTAGGTGCTCCAAGTACTCCGTGACTACTTTCAAGATATCCATAACTAGATGAATAGCAATTACTTGTAATAGAAGGTAGAAAAGGCAAAGGGCATTTTTATTGGTTCTGGGAAGATTTAACTACATTGATACAGCACTTACTGAAAATCACCATCACCCCAGAGGATGATGAATGGCCACCTCCATCTCGTTCTGTCCCTGGAGGTTCCCAGGTACTGATTGCCCCGAGGTCTCCCTTGCTACACAGAGAAGTTCGTCTCCATTCATTCTTGCATGTTAACTTCACTTGAGTTTAGAGAGCAGTGAACACTGTATTCACTCCCAATTCAAATCAAAATAAGGGTTTAATTTGCTTCCCTGTCTTCTGGGGCTAATCTCCCTTCACTGAACACTCATACTCCCATTAACTCAAGGAGAACAACCCCCTAAGCAGCCTTTGAATTAGGCACTGAAGGACTAATTGTTCCTCTGGAAGCTTGCACACAGCTCCTGCTAGTATCGACGCATACCTCTTTTTGTGTACCCTATATCCTAGGGCAGAACTGAGTACAGACATGACTTTACGTGACTAGTCATGGATAATTAATACCCTACCTACTTCTGAGCTCAGGTGCTGCATTTCCACCGTGAATATCATAGGGCTTGGTGTCCCCTGCAGATCTGCCATTTGTAGGTAGAATACCAAGACGGCAACACCTGCTACATGTTAGGAATTTTTATCACATAGGAGATACCAGAGCGGACCTCAGTAGAAACTAGCTTTACGGAACATCTCCAAAGTCTGCCTCTTATGTCAATGGCCTAACCTTCCAGTTGTGAAAAAGGGTTCTCAGTTCTTTTGCTATTTTTTATTTTTTTGTTGTCACTGTTAGAGACAGGGTATCACTCTGTCACCCAGGCTGGCAAGCCATGGCACAATCATAGCTCACTATAGTCTGGAATTCCTGAGCTCAAGCCATCCTCCCACCTCAGTCTTCCAAGTAGTTGGCACTACAGGTATGCAGAACCACACCCAGATAATTTTATTTTTATATTTTTGTAGAGATGAGTTCTCACTATGTTTCCCAGGCTGGTCTCGAACTCCTGGCCTCAAGTAATCCTCCCACCTTGGCCTCCCAACATGGTGGGATTACAGGCGTGAGCCACCACGCCTGGCCCTTTTGCTGTTCTTTATAGACCATGATTTTGACTGTATTATTTAGATTCAACGAGTTTCTGGAGACTAAGTAAAGTAATAACTTCTATCTTAATTAAAAAAACGATTCATTCCCTACAACTCTTAGCTGAGTTCCATTTGTAATAGTTACAATAAATCAGCTTAGAGAAAGATGAAATGATTCTCATGTTGACATGGAGTGGTAGAGGCTTACCTGCGTATCATTTCATACACGTGAACTAATTGATTTATCCAACCCTATTGTCTTGGTTTGAGTTGCCCCCAAAACAGACTCTGAGTCAAGGATCTGAATGCAAGAAGTTTAGTTGGTAGGTGATTCAAGGAAACATTGCCAGGGAAGTGGGTTATTCAGACAGAGAAGGAAGCCAACAAAGGTTTGTTATCAAGCCAGTTGCCAGTGTGGTCAGGCAGATCTCAGTTGCTCTGGGGATCACTGGAAGGTGGTGCAGAACAACTCTCAGTAATCCCAACAAAAGGGCAAGGGAGATGGATATTTATTTATCAGCTCCCCATTTAATTTTGCTTGAGGGCTGCTTTGGGGAGCATTAAGTCTCAGGCCCTTCTGTTATTATTTCCTTCATGGAGGGAAGCATGCTCCCTGGGCCAGAAAATACCCCTCAGTCAGAGATAGCTGATTTTCACAGTATTAGCCTTTGGGGTTGTAGTGGTGAATCTTAGGGGTGGAGCAGGGTGTGGGAGATTCACTGAGGGAAGGGACAGCGTCTGCTACAATTTTTAAGTCCCTGCCATGTATTAGACATAGGTTAGAAACAGGCCTTGAAATACAGTTAGCGCTTTGTAGAGAGATTGGATTTTGGCAAGCATTTTTATTGCTAGAATACCAAGCTTATTACTACTAATCAATCTTCTTGTTTTGCAATTGGCTTTTTCATTAAGTAGAGAGAATATACAGAAGACAGCACTTTTAATAGATAAATCACACTAAAAATTAAAGATCTGCCTTGTAAACTAATTTTTAAATTCTACATTAAGAAAATCTATCTCTATATTTACCTATGCAAATCTATGTGTATATATTCAGAAGGATTTTATAAAAGTATATTTTATAAAAACATTAATAAAAATGTAAAAAAGAAACAAAAGTTATTTTATACAAATGACCAGTTGCCTAATATAAATTTTATTCAAAAGTGTGACCTGCGACTATAATTAATAACTATTGATAAATACATAGACATTCATGTATAAATTCATGTACATTTAACTTTCAAAATGTAGACATGTGGCTGGGCGTGGTGGCTCACGCCTGTAATCCTAGCACTCTGGGAGGCCGAGGTGGGCGGATCGTTTGAGCTCAGGAGTTCGAGACCAGCCTGAGCAAGAGCGAGACCCCATCTCTACTAAAAATAGAAAGAAATTATATGGACAGCTAAAAATATATAGAGAAAAAATTAGCCGGGCATGGTGGTGCATGCCTGTAGTCCCAGCTACTCGGGAGGCTGAGACAGGAGGATCACTTGAGCCCGGGAGTTTGAGGTTGCTGTGAGCTAGGCTGACGCCACGGCACTCACTCTAGCCTGGGCAACAGAGTGAGACTCTGTCTCAAAAAAAAAAAAAATGTAGACATGTGCCTCCAGCAGATGTCATGTAGGAAGTGTTGGATATACCAACACCAATGCTGGAAACTTGCTGAAGTTAAGGAAAACATCTTATATTTATATAGCACTTTGCATATTAGAATATACTTCACATTCACATTCTTATTTAATTTCCAAAATATGTGTGAGAAAGGTATTATTATTCACATTTTACAAAAAATGCAATGTGGCCATACAAAAAGTCAAGTAATCTGCTTTAGGTCATAAAACCAAGAAAGAGACTGAAGTCAAAAGTCAGCCCAAGCCTTCTCCCAGCCTGTGCCTACAGGCAGGAAGACAACATAATTTCAGCTATTTCACTTGGAACTTTTGGTCAGACCAACAGGACCAAATTTCTCAAGTTGCCTGGAAATGGAGGGTTTCCCAGATGCCTTACTTTGAATGCTATAATCAGGACAATCTCAGGCAAAAAGGGATGGTTGGGCCCTCTAATTGGTACCTAAAATATGCACATAATCTTGGTGGCATATGCTGAAGTCTTTGGCAATCATAATGCTATGTAGATGTTCTCTAAAACTATAGTTCCACAATGGCATACTGCTGATCTCTTAAGACTGATAATATTCTATAACTTTCTTTTTTAATGAATCCATTTTTTCCTAAGTGGTTCCTAAGAATAGCATTAGCTGTATTAGTATTCTAATACCCTTCCTGAAATATATTTTACTCATTTTTCACTTCTATCTATTTCCATAAATACTTTAAAAAATCACACAAACAAAAGAAGGCATATGCCTAGTTGTTTCAATATTAACATGAAGATTAGAGAAGATAAGAAATGAAAAAGTTAACTGTCCATAGCCCTGTGGAACTTAATAGTACTCAGAAAGCTTGAATTATTAAAAGTCCAATATCTTTCAATTTATAATTTGAATATATTTGGGTTGCTAAAGGAAAAATTGGAAGTTCTAGTGTTGTCATTTGATCAAAAACATTAGAAACAAACAGCTAACAGAAGCATGTTGTTCTATCGTAAATATGTGCCTCTGTAGGAGGCTGTTGATATTCAAAAAGAAAACAAATTAGGTGAGTAGTTAGTGACTTCATCTCCCTGAAACCAGCACAGCTAAATTCTTAGCTTCTAAACTCAGTGGTCCCATCACTCCAGGTTTCTCCAGGATAATCACTCATCTACATACCTGAGTTTTGATACAGATACTGTCTCAAATTTTCTATGCTTTAAGAATGTACTTTGCTTGTTTGAATGCCAGTTATTTATCTGACAAATTGTGGAGTGTGGAGGCAGTTAAACTAGATGATCTCCAAATTGTCTAGAAGACGAATCAGCAATGTTGACCTGATGACAAGGGACACTACAGCTATCCCCAGATTAATGGACAAGGTGGGGTGGAGTCTCGCTCTATCTTCGCCTCACAGGTCATCCGAGTCACTTCAGGGTGTGGTCAGATGTAGGAATTAAGGCACCAAAGTAGGCATCATGTAGCAAGATATCAAAATCACATTTATGATGCAGAAGTGACATTGAAGGTAGTGGTCTGCAGAATTATATTCCGAGATGGAAGAAAGAGAGATGACAGTTTCAAAAGGATGAGGTAAAATGGATGAGGCTCAAAAGGATGAGGCTCAGTTGGGTCCAGGTCTGTATAATTGGACAATGAGTGGGTGATACCAACTCACAGTAGAAGCTTCAAGTAGCAAAAAGGGAAGCAAATTTTGGAACTCTGATTGGTATACACTTAATTTAGAATATTTTTTTGCGACAGCCATTCCCTGCTACAAAATTTTTGAACCTCTAGGCCCTGCAGGCCTCAATCAATTTTAAAGGCTTACCCTGTGTTTTCTTTCTATCATAGGCTATTTTTTCCTTGAACAATCTATGTTTCATGTATATATGAGGGCTGTCCGGAAAGTATCCAGCCATGTAACCATTCTTGTTATGTTAACAATGGCTGAATACTTTCCGGACAGCCCTTGTATACACCCACACAAAATTGAATGGCTTTATAAGGTATTGGAGAATATCACTTCAACTATTGCTTTAGCCCTAAAAATTTGGAAACAAATAGAAAAGACCCTCTAGCTATATGATAGATTGCCTTTTCCCAGTGTGCAAGAATTCAATCAACAAAATATATTTCATGCCAAGAATACTTGATATCAAAGTAACAGATTTGGAAAGTAAAAAAATTCAATCAACTTATTATTTTTGTACATAAGACATGAAGCTAGTTTATTGACTTCACATATTTCCTCTGGTTGTGTTGGCTGAACCAAATTATTGGTCAGTGTTACTTAGTCATGGCCTTAATTGAATATCATTATGATAGGAGAATAAGTGTAATCACTTGGAGAAGTCTATGTGCTTACATATATTTCTACAGCAGATATCGTGCAGATAAATTTGACTTGTAAAGTTTAGAACTGAATTTATATAATTGAAAATGAATTTGACTTATAGTACCAAAAGTATAAATTCTATAAAATATTCTTCCTTGTGTCCATAATATAATAATTTTGTTGGTATATAATAGCAACATTTATATAAAGTTGCAATATCCATGTAAATTAACTTTTCCTTGTATATGTTTATTGAGTAATTATTATTAAACAATGGTAGGATATGTTTTTTAAGCAGCATTATTTCTATATCCCTTACAGGAAAAAGGCATTTTCAATTTTTGTATTTTGCTTGCAAATAAATTAATACTTTTACAAAAGCATAAATAAACTATATACAGTACATATAAAATGTATTAGAATTATGTTTACTTTTATATAATTTGTATTATGCAGTATTATATTTATATTTAATATAATACATGTATGTATGTATATACATATATAATTGAGATGTTTAAGTCTTTATTGATCTGGTGATGACTTATCCAGATTTTCAGGAGATGAAAGCATTCAGGCCAATGGGAAGGGTACTAACTCTCCAGATGACTTTCCTTCCATTCTTTCTCAGGTCATGTGGGAAGTTACTAGTTGGTGTTGGAAGGAGAAGTCATGTTGAAAAGATACAGAAGAAACTCTAAATGTAAATATTATGCAATCTTGGTGGAAGCCTTTTTCTTCTCTTCAGGCTTGGTCTCTCAGTCAATAAAATGTAGTGTCTGCAGCCAAAGAAATAAAGTCTCATTTAGCAAATATTGATTGATGACCCTCCTAAGAGTTCTTTGTGTCAGTGATACGACATTGAACAAGGCGAACATGGCACCTGCCATCATGGAACTGTGGAGCTTTTATTCTAAAGGTGGTGGTGACAGACAATAGGGAAATAGAATCCCAATAAATAAAGATTGTAGCAAGTGTGAAGAAGCAAATAAATGAGATAATAATAAAGTGACCTGGAGTATAATGAGATTGGGAATCATTGTTGCTGCCTTAGATAAACTAATTAAGGAGGGTCAAATCTCTGAAAATTCTCCCAGCCAAATGGACTCTTGCCATTCAACATGGTGAGGCAAAAGTGGGAAATTAATCAGAGAATCAGATTTACTCTAACCAGCAGAATCAGATTTATTTTAGCAAGCATCTATAATTAGGATACATTTGAGTATATACTTTTATTTTATGGCTTATTAATAAATTTTTATTGCATTTATTTTATTGAGTACATACTTTTTATTTACGTATTTAGAAAAAACTGATATTAGTTTAACTTTCTCTCTAACTCTTCATTTTGCAGATTGGGAAATGGAGGCTTAGAAAGTCTTCAAGTAAAACAAGCTAATGAAATCTGAAACTTTCCCAAAATCAATTATTAATTTAAATATTTAGCCAATCACATGAAGAAAACTCTGGGGAATACTCTGGGGAACATAATATATTAATAATTTAGAATATTCTTAGATGTAGGAGAATTCCTATAATTCTAAGAGTTTAGGAATGGAGTTAATGGTAGAAGGAGATAATACAATTTAAAAAATTTCATAAAATATAAAAGCAAACTAAAAATAAAGTGAAACTAAAAGCAAAGTGAAAAATACAATGCAGAAAAGCAGAACATTATCTAGTGCACCATTATAACATGGAGTTGGCTTTTGTCTTGAATATTTTCTCCTAAGATGATACCATCTCAGTATATATTCATTCTATAACTTTTTAAAAAACAACTGCTGCACAACCAGTACAGGTCCAGGTCTTGAAGATACAATAGAAGCAACAGTGTCACCCTCCAGGCCTTACAGAAATTAACATGTGATTTTAATCAACTCTGATAATTGCTATGGCATGGGACGTGCTGGCATTGGGAGAAATATAGCAAAATTACCTAACTCAGTCTAAATAGAGTCAGAAAATCTTCCCGGAGGAGGTCACTAAAAACTGAATAATAAGTAGTGAGGAGTGAGGAAAAGGAAGGGATATTCTGATCAGAGGGAAGTACATGTGTGGAAGATAAAGGCAAAAGAGAGCTTGGCTGACAGAAGAAACTAAGTGAGGTTCAGTATGGCTAGATCATTAAAAGAAAAGTGTAGGGAGTTCTGAGGAGTCTGAGGGGAAAGGGACCAAAATGGCAGGTTAGAGAGAATGGTGGTCTACACTTGGAATGGTAGAAGCATTGGTGTAATTCAGGGTTTCTCAACCTGGGCAATACTGACACCTTGGACTAGCTAATTCTTTGTTGTGAGGGGAAGGGAGGCTGTTCTGTCTATTGTAGAATACTTAGGAGCATCCTGGCCTCCAAGCACCAGATGCTAGTAGCACCCTTCTGCAGGTGTAACAATCAAAAATGTCTTGACATTGCCAATGTCATCTGAGAACCAAAATCACCTCTAGTCCAACAGCACATTAAAAGGATTAATAAGAGAATTAATCAATGGAATACCCCCATTTTAATAGTATAAAGGGGGAAAAAACAACATGATCATCTCAATTGATACACAAAAAAGCATTTGACAAGATCCAATACCCCTTCATGATAAAAATACTTAAAAAACTAGGACTAGAAAGGCATGTCCTCAAAACGATAAAGGGTGTGTAGGGGAAACCTGCAAATAACATCATACTCAATGGTAAAAGACTTGAAGCTTTCTCCTTAGGATCAGAAATAAGACAAGGATGGCTTTCTTCACCGTTGCCATTCAATATTGTACTGAAAGTTCTAACCAGAGCAAGTGAGTAAGACAACTAAATAAATGGCACCTAAATTGTGAGGGAAAAAATAATAAAGTCATCTTCATTTCCAGATGGCATAATACTACATATGTACAGTATATGTATAGTCACAAAGAATCTGAAAACAAGCTACTAGAGGTAATAAACAAATTCATCAAAATTGCAGGTACAAGATCAACACATAAAACTAGCTATATAAATAAACAAAACCCAAACAAAAATCAATTATGTTTCTATACACAATCAATGAATAATCTGAAAAGCAAATTAAGAAAAAAATTCCATTTATAATGGCATTCAAAAGAATAAAATGCCTATGAATACATTTAACTAACAAGGTGAAAGATTTGTACACTGAGAACCACAAAACACTGCTGAAAGAATTTAAAGAAGACCTAAATAAATCTAAAGATATCCCATGTTCATGGATTGGAACACTTAGTATTGTTAAGATATCAACTACTCAATGTGATGTACAGATTCAAAGCAAGCCCTATCAAAATTCCAATTTTTATTTTTGTAGTAATTGAAAAGTTGATCCCCAAATTTACATGTAACTTCAAGGGGTCTGTATAGTCAAAACAGTCTTGAAAAAGAACAAACTTAGAGGACTCACACATCCTGATTTTAAAGCTTAATATAGTGTACAGTAATCAAAATAGTACGGTATTGAAAAACAACTTGGTGGTTCCTCAATAAACTCACATGGAATAACCATATAACCCTACAATTCCACCCTTAGGCAAATACCCTAAACAAATTAAAACTGGTACCCACACAAGTACATTTACACCCATGATCATAGCAGCACATTCAAAGTAGCCAAAAACTGGAAACAGCCCAAATGCCCAGTGGATAAAAAAATTGTGATATGTGCATAAAGTGGAATATTATTAAGCCATAAAAAGGAATGAAGTAGTGACACAAGCCACAACATAGATGAACCTTGAAAACATTGTGCTAAATGAAAGAAGACAGATACAAAAGGGCATATATTGCATTATTTCACTTAAATGAAATATCAAATATTGATAAATCAGGATATTGACAAAAGTACAAATTGGTAGTAGTTGGGGAATGAAAGTAGAAAGGGAGAAAGTGGGGAGAAATTGTTTAATTGGTAAGTGGTTTTTACTTTGGAGTGATGGAAATGTCTTGAAATGAGACAGTGGTGGTGATTACACAACATTGTGAATATGTTTTAAATTATACTGAATTGTTTACTTTAAAATGGTTAATGTTATGTCATGTGAATTTCACCTTAATAAATTATTTTGTAAAAATCACCCTAGTTGAGAACCACTTTCTCTCTCTCTCTCCTTTCTTTTTGCAAATATACATTTCATGCTAGATGGGGCATGACTGGTCCTATTGTGGGATATCTGGACACTCACATACATTCAGTGACAGTATAAATTAAGTTAATATAGTAGTCCCATTAACCAGCACTTTAAGAATATATTTATATAATTTTTAGGTTCATTTGCACTGCTCTAATTGATTTGCAACAAAATAATTCATTTAATCTTCGTAACAAATATATGAGGCAGGAACTGTTATCATCACCGTTTAGCAGACAAGGAAATTGAGATCCAGAGAGATCAGAATACTTGCCCAAGTCAAAAGGCTAGAAAGTTGCAAACGTGGGATTTGAACTCAAGTCAGCCTCCTCTCTGCTCAAGCACTTAATTATGCTGATATTCTACACATAAATTATACCAAAGAAAGAAAAGGCCGTATGCATCATATGCATGAGTCTTCCCTTGTTGAGTTTAGAGTTATCTCTAAGGAGAAATGTGGGGGACTACCTAATGCCCAGTAGCATTATAATAGGTAAATGATAATCTCTACATTTACTAGAATACTTTCTAGCCACTAAAATGGATAAATATAAAAGCTGTGTGGCAACACGGAACATACTGGTAATTTTATATGCAATAAAAAATAAGAAATGCAAAATTGTTTCTCTTGCATGGTATCCATTATTTAAACATTCTGACTGTGTATGAAAACCAGCAAAAGAACATAGCAAGTGAAACCAGTAGGGGAGGAGGAATAGTTAGATTGGGGCGTGTGTGAATATTTTTAACTCTTATTTACTGTTCCGTTAATGTGGCTCTTATTTTAATGTGATAAAACAATATTTAAAAATATATACAAACCAAAATTAATTTGTCAAACTCCTTGATATTTATCTTTCAACAGGAGCTTCATGATACAAAGACCTTATATGGAAGCTATGAAATACTGAGTTTGCTGTGTTTTTTAATAAATAAGTGATTCACTCTTATAAAACTTGTATTGATTAATTCTAACAATGTTTTCCCTGGTATTCCTATCAAGAAGAAACCTGTCAATCTGTTTAACTCTGTGTTCCATAGTGTAGCTCAGTACTGACTACCACTCAAGAAATATTTATGTACACATGAAGACATTAAAAAAAAAAAAAGAATGGCACTCACACAGGAAAAAAAAGAAGACCAATGACTACACACAGTTTCTTTCCAACCCATTGCCTTGCCTATATTAATTTATCTACTGTGTTATTAAACAAATAGTAAGTACTCTGTGCCGTATGCTACTATGTTCATGCTTTTAAATAAAATCAGAAATGTTAAAATTAATCAAAATCATAATGCTAATCTGCAAAGTTTAGAAGACTTTATATGCTCTACCATAAAATAAAAAGAGATAAAGCATTTTCCAAATTTATGATAAATAAAATAATTCAACCAGGAATACAACCTTGTTGAAAAATGGCACCAGAAAAACAGGATATCTGTATGCAACCCCACACAATACACAAAAATCAACTTAAAGTGGATCATAGACTAAACATAAAAGCTAAAATTGTAAAATTGTAGGAGGAAATATTTGTGACCTTGGAATAGGCAAAGATTTCTTAAGACACAATCATCATAAAACATAGATAAATTAAAAATCCCCATAAAAACTAGATAAATTGGACTTCATAAAAATTAAAATTGCTCTTCAACACAGACTGAGAGAAAATATTCAAAACACATATATCTGGCACAAGGCTGGTATCTAATACGTATAAAAACACCTTATAACATAGCACAAAAAAGAAACAATCCAATACAAATAAGCAAAAAAAGTTGAATGGACACTGTACAAAGTAAAATATGTAGAGTTGATGAGTGCATAAAAATATGCTCAACATCATTAGTCAATAGGGAAATGCAAATTAAAACTACAATAAGACACAGCACATCACACTCAATATAATGACTAAAACTAAAAAGACTGACAATCCCAAATGTTGATGAGGAAGTAGAACAGCTGAAACTCTCATATATTGCTCGCAAGAATGTAAAATGGCACTACCATGTTGTAATATGTTTATTAAGTTAAACCTCACAGATGACCCATCAATTCCTCTCTTAGGTAGAAGCCAAGACAAACGAAAACATATATCTGCCCAAAGAATTGCTCATAAATGTTAATAGAAGCTTTATTCATAATAGTCCCAAACTGGAAACAACTCACATGTCTACCAATAAGTGAATGGATAAACAAATTGTGATATATGGAATACTACTCAGCAATAAAAAGGAACAAAGCTAGTGGTACATGTAAATACTCAAAATGAAACTCAAAAAACAAACAAAAAAAAAACTCCAGTACCATACAGGAGGCTTTCATTTATACAACATTCTAGAGTCAGAAAAATATTAATCTATAATGATCAAAATCAGTTCAGTTGTTGTGGGCAGGGAATATGGTGAGGTTGATTTCAAAACAGTATTAAAGTATTTTTATGGTGATAGAAATATTTTATATCCTAATAGGAAGGAACGAGGAGTTATACGGGCATATAAATTTTTCAAAATCATTAAACTGTACCCTTAAAATGTGTGTATTTTATTACCTGTGAATTATATCTCAGTAAAGACAGTTATAATTTCATATTTTGGAGGGAATTAAAGGGGAGTGATGGAAAGTGTACAAATAAAGAAAAGGGTGGGAACATAAGGAGAAAATACATGTTTATTTAACACCTGAAGTTCTTTTGTTTATGCACAAGTGCAATTCTTTTAGTCTTCTTCTGGCTCTTGTTCTTTTGCTACTAACCTAACATTGTTCAATGCACTCTCTTCTACTGACATTATCTTTCAAATTTCCTTAGAATCTGTTAATAAGACAACTCAGTTTAGCCGTATCTCAGGACCTTGAAAATATAAGTATCTGAATATATTTAAAAAATATTGCAATCTTAGAGTTTTTAAGATGTCAAATCTCTAAGAGTTTAGCTAGGCCAGGGAGGAATTTTCCATGGATTTAGCAATTTCCTATTACATTGAAATACACACGCATTCACACACAGAAGTTTTTCTGCTATTATGTCTCAAATGTCCCTAGACATTAATGTTCTATGGGCTAAAAAACCATCAACAAGTAAATAAAATGATAATGCTATTATGACCTACAGTTACTAACTTAAAAAAATTGAAATCACGGTGTTACTAATAGTTCCACTTAAAAATTCACATTCAAATTATGGATATCTTACCTAACCTACTGCTCCTTAATGATGGATTTTGTGAAAAACTATAAAATATGTTAATGGACGATTTATATTATTTCAGTGGGTTACAGTTTTTGAGCTTTAAATTACACTTTTCTTGTAATGATGAGGAAAAAAAACCGCACAATTTATCTGGAAGAGGGAATGCAAAAAAGCCCATGGCACACTTTCCAACAGCCCCTCCTTCGCTTCTGCCACGTTGACTTCTTTTCAAATTCCTTCCCTAAGTGGGTAGAAAGATGGGAAATGGATCAATGAATTTGGCTCTTTATGTATGGGCCTATAAAAAGCCAGCTACTCACCATTCTCACCTTATGAATTTATGGATCAGAGATTACATTTGTAAATATAAGAGAAAGGAGAGAGGGAAACGGTATTTTCTATAGAGGCATTGGAAAGCAGCCATCTTATTAACACCAAGGTCCTCAGTCTGGCAGAGAACATTAACAACACAAAAGCTACGCTTAACTCTCAGATGTCTGTTGGAGTTGCCAAAATAATTTCCATTAAATTATGAATTAGAGAGACATGACTGTGTGAAAGACCAAGTGACTAGTACTTAAGTTGAAGAAAACAACATGAATTGGATCAGTTTGGGAAAGAAATCTTTATTCCTCCTTTTGGTAATTTTGTTACCTATATTGGCCACCTGTGCACCAATCATAAACTCAAGAGTGGAGGATAATTAAGGAGAGTGATGGTGGAAAAACCTGATGAAAAAAGTACATTATTGAAGGTCTTAGGACCAACAAATCAGTGAATTGTGAGTCTTGGGTAAGTCACGTACCTAGACAGTCTTATTTTCTTCATTTATGAAAGTAGGACTACAGACTTTAATGTTTCTGCGGTCTTAGTTTTGAAGTCACTGCTTGCTTTGGGTTTTCTATCCAATTCTTTTACCAAGCCTGCTCTTTGTTTTTCGTTGAAACTCCTAGCAAATAAATATTGCAATATCTGGAGAATTTCCTGCTCAGAACATTTTTTAAAAAATTTTACTTTCTTTAGGAGGCAGTCTTACTCGAAATAAAACTGTAATTGCTCCATTATACTTCTTTTTTGTGAACATTACTATTCCATCAACTATACAATCAGATACCTGGGAGTCATTCAGTTCTACCTTCCTCTGCCCTCCCTCATATATTCAGTGAGTCACTGAGTCCTGTGGATTTAACTCTTACTCTGGCAAAGGCTTCTCTTTACCTTTAGGATAATGTCTAAACTGATAATAGAGGTATAACAGGACTTTCCTCATATTCTGGCTTTTAACAACAGCAACAACAAATAATAATAGTAATGGATTAACAACTGATATTTAGCAAACATTACTATGTACCTGGAGCATTGTTAAGTACCTAGCTGTGCTAAGTATGAATGGATATTATCTAATCCTCTTGAGAACATGAAAACAGGTGGTTGTTTAGAATGACTTTCCTCAACAGGAATTTCTGAGACAAGGACTTGTTTATTTGGGAAGTGATCATAGGAACCACAAATGAGAATGTGGGGAAAGTGAGGCAGGGAAGTGAGAAAATCCAGTAAAATATGAAAATGGAGAGAGTCACACTTCAAGGAACAGGGGCTCAGTTTCTCTGCAGACCCTCTGAGGAACCATATAGCTCCTGATCTTCCCAGGGGAGTCTGCAAAGGAATTCACTTGCTTCTCACAGTTACCTTCCTTTGAGAGCACTTGGTGTGATTTTATTTTTTTCTTCTATGTCTCCTTGACAATGGAATTTTGGTTTCTATTTCTTCTTCTCTTAGTTATTAGGAATCATTTTATGGGAAGTCACAGAACAAGAAATATCTTGGTTCAACAACTTGAGACTAAAATACCACTTTCGTGAAGTCGTCTTTCCTGACCATTCTCAACAATTATCTTTCACCAGTTTAATCTCCCATCACCTATAAATCTCCCATTTAACAATGTCTATATTTATGTTTTTTCATTTACTATATTTATCATGATTCTTTACCGTTCCTTGTGTTCCTATTGACCTGTGATCCTCCTGAGACAGAAAACTTGTCTTTTCCTGAATCTGTATCCACAGAAGACCTAACACATAAAAGGTGCTTAATAACCATTGGCTGAATTGAATTAATAATGGAAGAAGCAAACAGATGTTATTCTAGGTTATTACCTCTATTCATCTCTCTCTGATTTTCTGCCACACAGAGAAACTCAGCTCTCAACATCTCCAAGGCTCGATTCATACGATGAATAAAGAAAGCTAATGACAATCTGCATTCAAGTTGTATGACGGCTAAATAGGAAAGAGGTTCACACTGGCAAATATAAATAAAGAATTCTTCATTAATTAATGTTACCAGTCTTTCTGCCTTTGCAACCACTCCTCTCCTCTTTTTTATATTACTTCCACCCTCCTGATCTGCCAACATTTGTGATTGTAATGATGGATACTCATCAACCCACACATAACTGAACAGTCCATACTTCAGTACATAGCTTGTATGCCACTTGCTTCTTAAAGACAACTCTGCTTTTTCAGTTGGAATTCATCTTTCTCTTTTGAATTCTGTATTAATTTTGCTATCACAGTAGCTGTGTGCACACAAATCTCTATTGAATGAACAAATAAATGAATGGTGACCATAAGGAGGACAGGATTATTCTAGCTGTGTGCCCATGCCACATTCATGGAGTAGGACCTTAGAAAGATGATTCTCTTAGCCTATTGAGGAGGTGAGAGCATTTGGCTAATGTGTTTTTAATGGCAAGATACCATTATATATAATTATTTATGTTGTTTGCAACCTGATGCTGTCTATGACTAAAGAGAGGTCTCCAGTGAACACTAGAGTACTGTCTAGGATTAACTAGATGACACAGGACAGTTATCACTGCATCCTAAGTACCTGAGTCAATACCCTTGAACAGATAGTCCAATATAAATTCAATAATTTCATTGTGCCAGAACCACTAAATTTGAATACTACATCAATAAATGTTTAAAATTATCTCTTAATTTAATCCTCAAGACTTTCTGACGACTTTATCTTTCTTCAGAAATCAAGCCCTTTTTCTAGAATTTACAATGAAATTGTTCACATATTGAGCAGTCTATTTTATTGCATTAATTACTCCCAGGCTCACATTTTTCATATGATAATTTGTTATTTACTTATCTTCTCAACCAATAATTAGACCATAAACTGAATAAGTCATGATTCCAGAAAAAAAAATACATATGCCTCTCATTTATTCAGCAGAAGGATGCACAAATTCAGCATCTTTTTCAGTAAGATGAAGCTAATTTGAATAATATCAATATTTGTGAATACATTTGGCTAATAGTTAACCCAAAGTAATTAGACCCTGTGTTAATTATTCTAAAAGTCCCTGGCTTCTTTAGAAATTAAAGACAATGTATTACTTCTACCCATAACCTCTGTCTCCGATCTCATCTCTTACCATTTGCCTGAATACACTTTTTTCCTGTCAGGATCCTCTAGAGATGTCAGAGCCTGAGGAAAGTCACTCTGACTTTCATCTTCACAACCCAGTACCTAATGTATTGCCTGGGACCTAACAAGTTATTTAATAAGTGATAGTGTAATTAGTGGATGCTCCATGATTATCATACTCATTATTCTATAAATACCATGCATTTTCACCTGTCTCATTCATCTCTTCTTGAAAATGTCTTATGCTTGCTTTTCCACCCAGTACAGTTTTCTCCCATTGCTCAATGCCACGACCTTCTGAATATTTATGTGACCTGCCCAGGAGGATCTGGTCCCTCCAAAACTTGTTTCACACCTGTATTCTAGTACAGACCTTTGTGCCTATAATGGTTAATTTTAGCTGTCAACACAACTGGATTAAATGTTACTTAGAGAACTGGTAAAGCACTACTTTTGGGTATGTCCGTGAAGGTATTTCCAGAAGAGATTAGCATGTGAGTCTGAGTGGCCTAAGTGGGGAACAGCTGCCCTCAATGGGGACAAGTAGCATCTACTCAGCTGGGGGCCTCGATAGAACAAAAACAGAAACAGTAAATTGGTCCCTGATTCCGGGCACTGGAATTTACTAATATCCTGCCTTGGACATCAAAATTCCAGCCTTTGAACTTAGATCAGGGTCATCATGGGTTCTCAGGCTTTGGGTCTTGTACCAAGAGATATACCATTGGCTTCCCTGGTTGTGAGGCCTCCAAACTTGGACTGAGCCATGCTACCAGTATCTCAAGGTATCCGGCTTGCAGATTGCGTGTCGTGGGAATTCTCAACCACTATAATTATGCAAGCCAATTCCCCTAATAAATTTCCTCTCATCTATCTATACACATATCATATTGGTTCTGTCTCTCTCGAGAACCCTGATTAATACAGTGTCCATCTCTTCTATTATGTTGTGAGTTCTTTGAGAAAGGAATCTCTAAGTACCTGAGAAATTACAAGTGTTCATTTAATGATGTTTGATGAACTGGTCTTTAAATTTCAAATAGAGCTTTCCCTGAGGGGGCTGAACAATGTAGCTCAGGGGTTCTCCAACTCTTTCCGATCGTGGTGCGCCCCATAAGCCAAAACAGATACAGTTTAACAGTTCCCTTTACAAAGTAGTTTAGTGCAAACAAATTACTTTTAACAACTTAAAAGATGTTTTAAAAATATAATAAATATACATTGGAAGGAAAATGATATATTTATTTCATTCTTAAATACCCACTTCTACTTATGCCAAGTATCCTTCTGTTGGGCACTGCACAACTTCTCAAATCTGAGAATAAGCCTGTCCAACCTCGTTTCCTGTTCTACATTGATTTCACATGGTATTTGCTTTTTATCACAGCACCCACTGGAAACCTAGCTTTAACAAAGATGTGGTAATGAAAGGAATGCAATGAGATATAATGTTGAAATGAAACTACCTCACACTAAGTAGTTCATGCAGTAGCTGACAGATGTTGAGCATCGCTGTGTTTCTCTGGAATATTTAATTATATTCTATGGTGCCTTTCTGAGTTCACTGGGGCATCCTAGGATGCCTTGGTGCTCAGTTTGGGAATGGAGAATGTGGTGCTAAAACACATTGATTTTGGCAAAAGACTGCTGGTTTTGAATTCTGGCTCTACTATCTAACGGCTGTTTTTCACTAAGCAATTATGTCTCTTGATCTCATTTTACTTATCTGTAAACCAGGGAATGGTATCACATATCTCTTAAAGTTTTTATGAGAATTAAATGTGTTAGTCTATTTAAAGTACTTAGGAAAGTGCCTGAAACTATATAAAGTGGTAGCCATTCTTGTTGTTATTGTTAGTAATTTTAATTGCATATCATGGATTTATAACAGAGACTAGCCAAATACTATAGGGGGTCAATGAACATCCTCAGGGGACTACTGCTTTCCCTATACCATCTACAAAATTTCTTTATTCATAATCATTTTAATGATACTATACTAGCTGAAACTCACTGAGTAATTACTGAATGTCAGGCACTGTGCTAAGTCTTTTAGATACATTAATTTCAACTACTCCTCCAAACCACCATACTCCATATGACTAGTATTATTTCCCAACTTTACACATGGGAAAAATGAAGCTAGAGAAGTGTAGGTGTATGTCCCAGATCAACCAGCTAGTAAGTGGCTTGGATGGCCAGTATTCAAATCCAGACGTATGTGTCTGACTCCAGAACTCGAGTTCTTCACTGCTACTCCTTCTGATGAAGCAAAGGGTAAAGCTCATTCCTTCATCAGACTAAGATTCCCAAGTCATCTCATGATAGAAGGATGCAGCAGAGGTCGTGAAATCAGATATAGGTTTGAGTAAGGACCTGGGAGGAATTAAATTGCGCTCAATTCTAGCTTCATCTCAATCACAATCATGACAACATTGTCAAACCTGCTCTTCATTTTTCCCCAAGTAACTAACTTAGAGCAGAAGATCCAGAAAGCTTCTCAGCACTGCTGAATATTAAACGAAAATCTTAGCAGACTCATTATAAGATACATCACCTTCTTCCAAGATTCATCTATAAAAGGAATTTAATTTTTTCCCAAATTTGCCAGTGTTGAGAGAAATGTTTTTATTTTAGAAATGTTCAGAGGTTAAAATATGTGTAGTCCACCATCCAAGGAAAAAATGGATGGTATTGATTTCTTCTAGTTTCTCACATCTTCATACGAGTTTATGGAATCCTAAATCAAGAAGCAATTTTTGTTTTTTGACAATGATATAGAAAGTACCTACTTTCCTCATGATGATATACTTGCTTTATGTGGTTTCTTCAATCAAAAAAAAAAAAAAAGAAAGAAACAAAGAAGAAAAAAATAGATTCTTCTATTGTTTGGCAGAGTTGGATATGTTTTAAAGTCAATCTTTTAATAAGAGTGAATATTTACATATCCTAAATCAAAAAGCAATTCTGTTTTTCTGACATTATTACTTTAAAAAATGATTCTTCTCTTTTCATAAGACTTGGTTAACTGCTTTTGAAATTCACCTGAGATAAATATCAGATGTGAAGAAGAACATAAAACACTTTTCCTGAAGAAGGACATTGGTCTGATACTTATTTGGTCATGTAGAATATTCAAGTGTAGTCCCAAAACTGATAGAGAAATGCTCCAATACTAAACAACAATTGTAAAATACCATCTATAGGTAGTTTAAAATAGAATCACAGTGGGGACTCAGCTATAAAGACCTGTATGTGCAAGAAATGTATAAAAATAATTAAATACTTTAAAAGTTATAATACAAGGACAGAGCAAGGGAGAAGCACTAAAAAGATTAAATCTATTTGTAGTTCCTTTGTCAAGAAGCTGATAAGGCTGTATACACATACAAAGTCGGAGTGTACATATAAATAGAAATATGGGTCTTGGTGCTATCTGTTCAGATGGACCATCATCAATATTGATAAAAATAGAAAAATAAAAAAGAGGTATAACTTTTGCAGATATAAATAGATCTTTTCAGATCTGTTCAGAGGAAAGAAATATTGGAAAATAAATTATTATACATTCTAAATAAGAATATGTGTGAATATAGACTCAAAATACCTATACCCTTTTAAAAAGTCAACAGCAGCCCAAGAGCTCCTTGCTGTGTTTAGAGTCAAAATTTATTGTTACAAAGATAAACTTCTTTTTTTAACTGGGAATAAAAAAAAAAACAATAGTAGATAATATCTTATTTATATTATTTTGACATTTTTTAAAGTGTACTGTATTATTTGTGTTCTTTTAGCTTTGGTAGGTTTTAAAAAAATTAATAATAAAAGAATAGAGACTATATCCAGAATATTACATTATGTTACTGTAAAATTTTGCATGCATCTACAAAATGTTGCCTTGCTTCTTTGAGAATGAATGTGGAAACCACAGACATTGGATTTGTACATTAAAATCTGAGTCTGAGATCCTGTTCTATAGCCTCTGGCAATTCTCTTTAATCTCTTTAGAACTCCAGGGTCTCAGGGCTTTTCAGGAATCATAAATTAATATCCAATTTATTGTAGTTTCAAATGTAAATGCTTTTTCCTCCTTAAAATGTTTACCTTAATTTATATGTCTATTATTCTTTGTATATCTTATTAACATAAGAAAAACTTTCTTTACTTTTGCCATAATTAATATTCAATTATTTCAGGTTGAACAGAATAAATATACTTAAAGAATTAAGACCATTGACAACTCACTTTATTACAATTTCTTTAAATATTTTAAGTGGTATTTGTAAAATTGAATTTTGCTTTCTTAAAGTGTTTTCACAGTCTAACTGATCAACAGTAGGACCCTAACAAAAACCTTTCCAAGTATGTAAGTCATATGTCTTACCCTCATAAAATGATAAAACCTAATTCCTTTTAAATATATCAAAACTTTTATTTAATTAGTAAATTTTTATGTATAGTACTTTCCAACATAAACTGCTAAGTCTAAAATCAGTTATTTAATTACATAACTAAAAGTGCAAACACAAGTCAAATCTAGCAGAAACTCCAAACAGTCTTAAATATGACAAGCACTTTTCACACCAAACACACAGAAGTGATTCTAATTAATGCAAACTTATTCCTAAACTTAACTCCAAGGCATTACAGATTGAGCATCCATAAACTCAAAATCCAGAATTCCAAATGCTCCAAAATCCAAAACTTTTTGAGTGACCACATGAAAATCCCACACCTGACCTCATGTGACCCATCACACTCAAAACGTAGTCAAAACTTTGTTTCATGCACAAAATTATTAAAAGTATTGTAATATAAAATTATCTTCAGGCTATGCTTATAAGGTGTATATAAAACATAAATGAATTTCATGCTTAGATTTTTGTCCTATCACCAAGGTATATTATTAGGTATATACAAGTATTTGAAAATCTATAAAAAATTGAAATCTGAAACACTTTTGACCCAACTATTTCAGATAGGGGATATTCAACTTGTAATGCTGTAAGGTTGATTTATGTCATTATCTCTGTATTTTATTCCTTAACTGCCCAGGTTTAAAAGACATTTATCCTCTAAGGAGTTTTACCACCTCAAATGGGTTAAAAAAATTTATTGGAAAGAAATTTGAAAATAGGATGTAGGTGCATGGGGCCATCTCTGCCTAGGGTAATTTTTCTGCATATGACCCACCTAAACACACTCAACCTTAATTATAATTATATTTTTTATAACAACTGGAGACCCCAAGTCTTAAACCCTTCAGATGAAGGTGGATTATTTTGGGTCCTAGTTACAATCTTAAATAACTTTGTGTGATTTGATTTTGAAACTCCTGACCTAAGTTACAGCTAACTCCTTTCGGTAACCTCTTTGCAGCTCAATTAATTGCATATGAATTTTGTATTATTCTAACCTGGCTGGACCACAACTCTCATAAATATTTGTTTGTCTTTGGGGTGAGAACTCTGAAAATCATGTTAATTGTACACATTAGTACCTGCCATGAAAGTTGAAAGGCAATAGAACAGAGAGGAGCAGCATCTTCAGAAATTAGCCAACATACCTGGAGCATGGTCAAACATTAACAACCTGCTCCAATTTTATCACCCTGGAAAATTTAAAATCCTGGGCCATTTCATTTTGATCTTTTGGAGTTTAAAATATGATTAATGACACATTTAATGAGCAATCTAATTTTCAGCAGGAAAGGTTATTTGTTTTACCCTCTCACAATATATGCAATAAAAAGTGGCATCTTTGACATGTACATGAATGGAAATTGCAAATGAATGTTCTTGAATTTGCTGTGAAAAAATATTCAGTTATGTCATAATTATATAGAGAGTTGAATCAATTTAAAATCTGATCCTCAAATGAACAATGAAACTTTGAAGTGGGTATTCAACAATTATAATTTCAAATCATATGACATATTTTATAGTCTTTTCTCTGGCTATTGTGTGAAAAGCACCTGTTTATCAAGAAAGTCAACTGAATTTCTCTTACCCATTTATATCATCATGATGATTAATTTTATGTGTCAACTTGACTGGGCAATGGGGTGCCCAGATGAAACATTATTCTAGGTGCGTCTGTGAGGGTGTTTTGGGATAAGATTAGTATTTGAGTCAGTGGGCTCTGTAAAGCAGATGGCCTTCCCCAGTGTGAGCGGGCATCGTCCAACCCATCAAGGGCCCGAATAGAACCACAAAATGGGAGCAAGGGATAATTCGTTCTCTTTCCTGCCAGCGTCTTTGAGCTGGGACCTCATATCGTCTTCCTGTGTCGTTAGACTATCATTTACACCACTGGCTCCCCTGGTTCTCAGGTCTTTAGACTCAGGCTGGAATTATGCCTATTCCTGTGTATCCAGCTTGCAGACAGAAAATTTTGGGACTTCTCAGCCTCCCTACTCCTGGTAGCCAATTCTTATCTATCTCTCTATCTATCTATCCATCCATCTATCGATATGTCACTATTGGTCTGTAGTTCTCTCTCTTTGGAGAACCCTGACAATTACAATCATAATATCTGAAGAACTCAATGTTTATTATTACATTATTATTATTATTGACCAAAAGGATGTATGCCAGCAAAACAAAATAATCACACTATGCAACAAAAATCGATGTGGTAACTTTCATTGCAACAGTGATTTTATACCATATATTTAATATATATCTTTGGTTATTTTTTCACCTCTAAATTGTTCTGGCTAACCATGAGCCCAGAGAAATATATGAAGCAAAAGAAAAAGTGGTTCATTGGATAGACTTCTAACCAACAATATTTATAACCTGACATAAAAATAACACTCAAGTCCACAGTGTACTAAAAAAAATCACTTAAGAAATTTATAAAGGTTTTTAAGAATGAAAGGAAGTCATTTATATTCTTCACCCTAAGTATATGGTTATCTATGAACCTGCCTTATTCTTCATTTCTTTTCCCTTTGAAAGCCAAAATTAGCACATAAGTCTTATATGTGTGAGAATATGTCTTATATGTTTTTGTTCAAAGTCCAACTAATTCTGCACATACCACATACATCAAAGTGAAAATGAATCTAACAGGAATTTTCTGTCTGTTTTTTCATTTCCCTGGTCTGAGTTAGGAGTTTATAATTTTAAAGACTTTTAAGTCCAAAATTATACATACACATAAATTTCAGAGACATGTTTGTGCCATGTGAACCTTGCTATATTTTTAATGGAGATGAATAAATTAGAGGTCTGCAATGTGTAAAATAGAAAACTTGAAGACTCTTCATAGCATTTTATTTTCCTTATAAAAATTGAACAAGTGACTGATTTATTGAATGTTACATAAAAAAAAACTCCAAAACTTAGTGGTTAAAACAACAACAATTCAGTATTTCTCAAAATTTTGTGGGTTTGCTAGACAGTTATTTGGATCCATATAGCGTTACCTGGGGTCACTCATTTCACAGCTGGACCAATAGATCCAAGAAAGTCCCCCTTGCATGCTTTGGTACAGACTCTTAGGTGGAGAGCCTGTATATCCCTCCACGCGGTCTCTCTCTTCATGTGGTGGCTTATGTTCCAAGGACTCTATAGTCCTCTCTTCTCAGCACATACCCTGACTTCCTTCCAGCATAGGGGTTGGGTTCCCAGAAAATGAAAGAAGAAGTTGCCTGGCCTCTTAAGGGCTAAGAATTGGCATAGCTTCCCTTTACTAAGTCTATTGTTCAAAACAAATCCTGAGGCCTGATCAGAGTCAAGGGGAAGGAAATCAGTACCACTTCTTGAAGGAAGAAATGATGTGTATCTATAGGAAGGGGAGGAATTGTTGGTCATTTTTGGAGATTATCTACCATGGTAGAATCTTACATGTCCGTATATTTTTATAAAGCTTTAGTCTCCTCTGTCACCTGGACCTCTGATCACCTTAGTTCTTTCAAGTCCCTCGTTCCTGCCATGCCCCTTCTCTTCATATACTCTTTCTTCCATGTGAACATTTTCTTCTCACATTGAACTAGACTGTGCCTACTCATCAGTTTCCTATGGAAGCCTACACTGACTTTCTCACTTGGTCATTTTATGTTCTTCTGGGTACTTAGGCGATATTTTATGTAGTGTTTTTATTCAACTATATTTCCTTGAAACACTCTCAGTTTAGTGAAGACAGGGTATGTCTTTCTAAGTCGTCATACCCTAAAACAGAGTCTTGGACATGGTGAATAGATGATCCAGATGAATAGCTACTGAGAAAATTAATGAATCAATGAGTAAAAATGCAATGAATGAGGTGGCTGCTTAGTGAATAGTGGGGGGAAAAGTTGATTCACTCTTTACTATGTACAAAGAATGAAAATGCATCTTGATAAAACAAAACAAAGACAGCAAAGCACAAAAGCTGCCTGAAGTATTGGTAACTACATGAAATTGCCTAACACAACTGAAGCAGATTTATTAGTGAGCAAAAGGGCCAGGTAAATGATTTCTTGTTAGTAAACTTGAAGTCATATATATTGTTACTATCACCAGTATTTCTCATTCTCCCCTTTCCAGAAACACAAGAAATTTCACTTCTTCACTCTCGTGAATGATTTTTTTCAGTGAATGAAAAGGGAATTCAAGCAATATGTATTACTTCTGAGTGAAAATGTTTAATTGTCACTGCAAGTTTCAAAATTTCTCTTTACTGAAACTGGAAGCACATAATCATAGGGCATCTTAACATTGAATCTTCTTCTCATGAGGGACAGTTGCCTCGGTGCTGCACACAGAGAACTCTTTATTGACTTAGACTCCTAAGATTTAGGGGTGATTTCTTACTGCAGTGTAATGTAACCTAACCTAACTAATAAATGTCATTATTCTAAACTGGAAATAAAGCATGCTTGTTTCATAGCTTTAATCTTTATTACTTACTAAATATACCAAAGTGTGAATATATTCAGATCTAAATCAAACAAAAATTGGTTCCTAAGACTCTTTTTGGCAAAGCCAGTCACCTTATTTCATTATTTTCCTCCAAATTAAAATAGCATTATACTCACATAATGTTATAATAACTTAAATGCAAGCTAAAACAAAACTAAGAAGTTCTTTCTTGTCTGAGCATTTAGAGAATCAAGTTCTATATTTCACATTTTGGGGGGTACTTGAAGAAGAAAATATCATACACAGCGCTTATATTTTATCTCTTTGTAGTGTCTCTTCTTAATTCAGAGATGTTTACAATTACAGGTTTACCCTCAAACCTGTTCCCTATAGCATATATACTTCTGAATTTTCCTAATATAACAAATCCCTAAAAAAGCCACAATAAACATCTCCTTCAAAAAGTAGCTCTCAAATACAATTTGTGGTGATGTAATAAATAACTACTTAAATGTCCTGACTGCTTCATCATGGAGTGGATTAACATGGCTGCCAAGGGCAGAGACATAAATTGAAGTTTAACATTAATTATCATTTTAATATGTGCTATTTTGTTCAGCATTAGATTTAGATGACACTGTAATAGCATACTTGGAATGAGCACAGATATATTTAAATTTATGTTTCTCTAGTATATTTAGAATCTACCTTCATTAAGCAAGCATTTATTGAGCACTTGCCACAGGCCAGACACTATACTAGGTGCTGGAGCTAAACAGTTGAAAACATAGTACCTATATTTAGTAAACTTCAAACTTATTAATTTTGGCTTGTTCATGACCTGATTGACAATCTAGGCCAAATACTGATTTAATTGTAGTAAGACTAAGAACAATAGCTGTATATCACTTATGGTTATACAAGTATATGCAGAAACATTAAATTATTCATGTAAACTCTCTGAATTTGCATGTAACTCTCTGAATTTGTGAAAGCCAGGTCAGGTATTCCTGGCTCCACTCTATACATTTTTCAAGGTTTCCCATTTAAAATGCAATAGGATAAATATGTTGTAAACTTGGAAAAAAGTTTGAGATGCATGAAAATTACAAGCTGTCTCATTGATATATAATGAACTTCTTGATTGTAAGAAAACATGTAAAATCCCCAAAGAATAAACAAAGACCATGAGCTGACTTTATTTTAAAAAGCAGATACCAATGGTCCAAATACCCATGAAATATTCAGCCCTGTATATATGGAAAAAAAAGAATATAGAGTAATACTGAAATACTTTTGGGGTGTGTGTTTTGCAATTCAAATATAAATGTTGTTATAATTAATAACATTTAGTATTTACAAAGGTGTGGGCAATGAGCATTCATCTGCCTGTAAGTACAGAAGGAATTATCTTCCAGAAGGACAATGTAGAAATATACACACTGACATCTTTAAAAACATACAGTTTGACATGGAAATTATACTACCAAGAATTTGTTCTTAAGAAATAATCAGACATATATAAAAGATTCAGGTACATGGATATGCATCATAGCATTATTCATAAATCATGAAAAAGACAAATATCTGATGATAGGTTATTGGCTTAAGTAAATATGAAACATCCATCTGGTGGGGAAAATCTTCAACTTTAGTAGAAAATGATATTTGAAAATGCTCACAATATGTTAACTAATAAAAACAGGTTGTAAACCAGAATGTATAAATTCATCCCAATCATGTATTTTATATGAATTGTGAACTAAAATAAAATCTTAAGTCTCACCCCCACCCCCGCCACCGGCTGACTGAATGGATTCCCTTGTGCTCGTGGTCAAAGGAATAACCTAAAACTAAATTGCCTGCCAGAAGGAGGGAGTCAGACATGCCTCATCATGCCCCCCTCCTTTCTTGGGAACATCCTTTGGGGACATCCTTAACAGCTCCTTATAAAACATTCCAATCCTTTAGACAAAGCTTCTTGTCTTTAACCAATTACAAGTCAAAGAATCTTTAAACCCACCTATAACCTGTAAGCCCCAGCGTGGAGACAGCCCACCTTTGTGGGCCAAACCAATGTATGTCTTCCAGGTATTGATTTATGACTTTACTTGTAACCCCTGTCTCCTTGAAATGTATAAAACCAAACTGTAACCCAGCCACAGTGAGTCCACTTGCTCAAGGCTTCTTTGGTGCGGCTGTGGGTCATGGTCCTCAAATTTGGCTCAGAGTAAATCTCTTTACAATTATTTTACAGAGTTTGGTTTTTTTTCCGTTGACAATATACACACACAATTACTGAAAGGATGGCATATGCTAACTGATAGAAAAAGAATTAATGTATATTTTTTATTTTCCAAATTTTGTGTAAGAAATATAGATGACTTTTATTATCAGAAAAAAATGTATTAAATAAACAATATTCTGTTTGCTGTTAATTTCCCTTCACTTGCATCATACATAGTAGTCTACCACAGTTATTTAAGAATTTGGCATACTTTGCAAATCTTGGACAAATTTCACCATCTTAGTGAATCCACAAGTACAACACTCAGTTGATGAAAATAAATCATATTAGTTAAAGGGGTTGGGACATGTGATTAGAACATGAACATGTATAGAACATGAAATCCTATTTTTGTTAATCTTCTGGCTAACTCAGAATATATCACTATCTATAACAATAGAGGAAAATTATTATTCTTAGCAAATACATGTCCCTTGTTATGAAGTCATTTTCATGTATCTCACTATACAAAGTTATTTTATTAAAAATTATCTTGGAATTAAATAATTTAATAACTTCCAATGTTCATTTCCCAGGTAAGATCTAAAATTAACAACATTAGCCCTCAAATTGGTAAAGATGAGTAGTTAATTGAATTCAAGAATACATATTAAAATTTTAATTTCAAAGAACAGGAAGGACTCTTCTCTGTCTTGTTCATAGTTTCATCACTAGTACCTGGAATAGCATCTATAACATAGTAAGCATTCAGTCAATATCTGTGAATTATTACCAATATATTTTATTGGATTAAGATATTAATATTGGTAATTCAATATGTTAAATTATTAATCTGAATTAACCAGAATTTTTGGATTAATTGAAGATAACTTCATGTAGATAGAAAATCATGAAAGAAAAAATATCCAGTGTATAACACTATAAGAATAAAATTATTTTAGGACATCCAAAGATATATTTGAATCTTTAAATTTCAGTGGCATAAAATGATTTTTTTTTTGTTCCACATTTCTTTGTGAAAATGACTTTTGCCTATTAAGTAAAAGGAGCCCTAATGGTAAAAGCAATTGTCTGAGGCATTGTGTTGGGGTGTGTGTGTAAATTTGTGAAAACCTCTGTTTGGCTTTCTATGTTGAACTACACAGGGCAAATAGGTTATTTTCCTTTTAAACTCCAGTCTCCTTTTTTCCAGGAGAAAGTGGTTTCTGTCCTTGCATAATCACTTTGTACATCTGCATGACAAAAGATGGAACAAGAGCGAAATCAGCAAAGAGAAAGCTTTTGCCACCGAAGTGCCCTGTATCTTGACAGGAAGAAGCAGTTAGGAAGGCTCATTCTCTTATCTACACATTGCATAGGCACAGTCTGCACAAAATAGCAACAAAAATACAGTTGGCACCTCTAAAAAAACCATTTTATAACCACTGTGCTAATTCTAAGAGAACTTTTTTTAATGTGCACTTTTGTGTAAATATATACGTAGGCATATCAAAATTATGATAGCTGTCAGCACCACAGATTCACAAGTGAGCATGCTTGGGAGTTTACACACTGACAATATCGAACGCCTAGAAAACATCTTCACGTTACACATTTTTTCTTTTTTTAATTTGCCTTCTATCAACCCTAGAGTAATGGTAACCTTTTCATCTCAACAAAATTTTTAAGGACTTTCTTTAATTTACTCTTATATCAGCGGATAGAAAATTAGCAGCAAATCTGATTTCTGACCTTCTCTTTCATTTATTGCTCTTTACTGATTAGAAGTCTCTGAGAGATGCCAGAGAGGAAAATTATGTTCTTTTTCTAAGAGCTCTATTCCAACAAGTATATTGCTCTACTGATATTTACAAAGATACTTCAGAAGGCCCCATACAGAGCTCATTACACAAACCCTTTAGACATCCAAATATGAGAGAAGCCAAATAAATTAAACTTTAAAATAATATACAAATAAAGACATTGAAAATAAAATGTCTACATTAGTCTGAGAGCTCATCCGTAGTGGCCTCTTATAAACACGAGTGATAAATTACTAGGAACTTCACAAATATCTTGAGTCCCTCCTTCCTGTCTTAAAAGGAGACCTAAGAAAACGTTTTAAAAAAGTCCATCCAGTATTTTCACTTTTATTCAGTAGAAACCATTTAAAGAAAGAATGGTCCATTTAGCATTCAGCTTGTACTGTGTCACTAGGAATTGCTGTGCTAACAAAGTATTTGAATAATTGCCTCTACATTTTAAGAATTTGCACACCATTAAACTTAAGGAATTAATAGAGCTGCCACTCCCAAAGAATATATAAACTAATAACATCCACTGGCCAGCTTTCCTAACTAAATTCTAGAAGGCTCTGTAGCATGTTCTCTCATTGGGCAAACTGTTCTTTTGGACTAAATCAGGCACTTTAATAAGTTACATTAATATTTGAGGAACTAATGGAAAGACATACAATTAGCATTAACCATTTCTTGTTACATTATATGCCAGAGACTTACCAATGTTGCCAAAAAGGATTAGCAAATGTGATGATGTAGTGAATTAACTTAAAAATTAAGGAAAAATAACCATTTACAAATTCAGTGAAAAATCTGTTTTTAAACCTCTAAATTAACTTCTGGTTGGAGATTTTGGAACAAGTGTATGTCTTCACCACTAAAGTACCATTGAACTGATAGAAAATATTCCAAAAGAAATACATGAAACCATAAGAGTACCAGAAAAAATGA
Organism: Eulemur rufifrons; assembly: GCF_041146395.1. Taxonomy (NCBI): domain Eukaryota; kingdom Metazoa; phylum Chordata; class Mammalia; order Primates; family Lemuridae; genus Eulemur; species Eulemur rufifrons. Next base: position 180,158,081 of record NC_090989.1, on the reverse strand, counting down.
AATATTAGCAAGTCAGAAAGTTTGATGACTTTCCAGAAGATGGAAAGCAGTTGAAAAAAATTACAATCAATATGCAAGTATAGGGAAGTATGTACCACTATGCAATATGATGCAGAAAGATATCATTCCCACCACAGACACATAAAAATGCTATAATACATAAGTATAAAAAATCCTTTAAATAGTATACAGAGTCAAGGTTGGAAATGAGAAAGATAAATTGCTCAGGGGTCCAAAATGAAGAGAAATTCAGATTGGTTAGGAAGTGGTAAAGGTAGAATAACCCAAGAAAAGAGGACCACGCTTAACAGAGGAGCTTAAAGGAACCTGATAATCTGTTGGAAAAAGAGTTCTCCCGAGGCAATCAACCATAAAACCAGATTTGTGCCAATCTTGGCTTCAGGGCACAAATTCATTTCATCTGTATGGTAAGATAATCTGAGGTCAAAAAATTCACATACAAAGTAGACCAGGACAGCAGAAAATTACAGAGCCATTTAGAAGCAAAAGCGAAGCACAGCTATGAAGAAGCAGACACAACTCAGACGATGCTGGTCTCCCTGAGAAAACAACATCTGCTGAAGGTGAATTTGTCCTAAAAGAAAATCCTAAGTGCCAGGAAGAATGAACCACCATGAGAGATTCCGCAGCTACAAGTCATGAAGGGTTTGTCCTTAAAAACTGAAAACAGTAGAACAATCATTATTCAACTTTAAAATAAACTTACTTGAGTTTTTTGAAGAGCTTAAGGATGGGAAAGAAACTGTTAGGCAAGAACAGAAGAGCAGGACAATTTTAAAAAGAAGCAATAGAAATTATAGAAATTAAAAATATTTTTTAGAAAGAAAAATAAAGGTATAAAATATAGATGGGAAGAAATCACACAGAATGCAACAACAAAAGAAAAAAAAAGGCAAGTATGAAAAGATAGAAAAGAAATCAAAGAATCAAAGACAGAAGACTAGAAGAAAACCAAAATATTTACCGAGCATTCCTGAAGGAGAAAATAAAGTGATTGAAAAGACGCAAGGGTGAAATACAGGGTTGCTGAGAATTTTTCAGAGTTGAAGAAAGATTTAGGAACTTGTAGGGGCCTAACAGGGATAAATTCAAAACAACTCCACAACTATACACATTGTACTACACTTGAAGACGTCATGACAAAGAGAAATCCTTGAAATCTACCAGAGTGAAAAGACAGATACATCTCAAAGGCGTGATGATTACAATATTAGCAGTCTTCTCATGAACAGAATTACATTTCAGAAGATCATGAAAGAGGATGTGCAAAAATGTTGAGATAAAAATACGAGTCAACATACAGTTCTCTAACCAACTATACTATTATTTTAGAAAGGGAATAAAATAAGCAATTTTCAACACATAAATTCTGAGGGAGTTTAATACTATTTGTAGAACAACCTTCAAATGGTCTTCAGCACACTAGAAATGAATCCAGGAGATGCATGCAAGTAGCGAGAAGAAATGGCAAAAACATGTCATAAATTTAAATAAACATTGACTAAAAATATTGGAGGCAGTTTAAAGATAAATAGTGAAAAACTGAACACTGGAAGAAATATCTTGGAGTAAATTTAAACAAGTCATCATCCTGTAAAGAGGATAGATATATTACTACTAGTCTTTACTAGAAAATAAAAAGGATTATTTTAGGTTAAAATACTTATGTTCACTAAAATATAATAAACAGAGGAGTGTATCACTTTTGGCTAGTAGAAGTTAAAAAAAAGAGAATAAAGAATGTTTGGTCCAACCAATAAAGGGCAGTAAGAAAAGTTAAAAAAAAAATAACATTTCAGTAGGATATAAAACAAGATATAAGGAATAAGTCCAACTCTATCAGCAATCATAATAAATGTGCATGAATTAAGCACATTAATTAAAAGACAGAGATTCTGAGACCACGCATAACAAACATGAAATTGTTGACATATAGTATAGTCTTGATGTTCTTTATAGAAAACTTCACACATGTGTGTAAGTTCTCAATGTAAATTCTTAAGGGAACATTGCAGTAGTGGCTATTTTAAATAAATTAAATATGCATCAATAATGAAATGAATGATAAATGTATAATATACATGTGATGAAATATATTCTAGAGCAGTATGTATTTATAGGAATGGGTCTAAATAATCTAATATGGAATGTATTAAGCAAGTTAAATAAGTTTATTTTCAGTATGATGCCATTTTCATATTTTAAGATAATATTTTATACACACATACATCTATAAGAAAAATCATACATACACATATAATTTATGGTAATGTACAGAGAAGAATGGATTATGTACAGTTGTAATGTAGGTCCTACTATATTAGTATTGTTTATTTTATGGAAACAGAAAATGTTAAACATCCAATAGAATTTAGCATTTGGTAATTCTGAGTGGTGGAAATTGATAATTATTAAGTTTGGTATTTCCTTAAATACTTAAAATTTCCTACTTCACCCAAAAGTGTACATACTGCCAGAAGAATTCAAAGATTTGTGTAACAACCAAAATGGTGTGAAAGTGTGAAAAATAGTTAAAATATGGAAAACTTCCCATCTTTAAAAGATAGTCCACAGACATGATCTTAAGTTTATAGATTGTATGATAGAAGTCAAATATGTTATTTAAATTTATAATGATGACCACCAAGAAAAAAACTACAATAGAATAAACTGTTCAAAATATCTCTGGAAATTGGGACTGGAAATGAGTAAGAAGGTAATTATTCTTTATTTTAGTATCAATCTCATAATTTTAATTTTTCTTGTAGCTATTTCCAGATGGATACATTACTTTATTAGATCATTTATATTTTAATTTAAAAAATAGAAAGGAAAAATAACAACAGGAAAGAAACGGACAAGTATTTGTAATGGTTTTCTTTGGAGAAAGTAATTATGAATTATTGTTTATTTTTTCTTATGCTTTTCTTGGTATTGCTTTTATAATCAGAAAACTAAATAACCCCTTTTTCTTGATTAGGTCCAATTGCTTGGTGTATAAAGAAATACCATTTCTATTTTTAAGCTATGTGGATCCAAGGACCAGCATCCCTATATCTTCTCTCAATATTCCCTGTGCTCTATTTTCATATACAATTATGATTTACACTCCAAATTTAATTTTGTACTAAATACCCAATACAATTGATTAGATGATAATTACAATTTTTATTCTTATTGTTTTATATTATTTTTACCCAATTGATCCCAAGGCTCATATACAAATGTTATAATAGTAATAATAATATAACAATAATTAAACAACTAACATAGAGTACTTACTAATTGCCAGGCTTTCTTCCAAGACATTTTTAAATATTAACCCATTTAACTCTCTTAATAATACTATGAAGTTGGTACTAATATTATCTCCATCAGGGATGGGGAAACTGAGGTATAGAGAGGCTAACGAACTTGCTTAAGACCACAGAGCAACTTTGTGCTGGATACAGAGAAGGGCAGATACCATCAGAGACACTTCAGCTTAAGAATCTTGCTCTCACTATCACTTCATTCACTCTTAGCAAACGGAATATTTTTTTTTACCAGTAAGATCATTAGTTTTATATTTCATAGGATGCAACAGAATTCTTTGATTGCTTCTTTTAAGGATCTCGAGACCTACGTAATTTCATTCATGCATTCATTTGCTTGTTTAATTGGAAAACTATTAAGTATAGTTTTATAATCACTCTACTTTGAAAAAGAATTGAAGTCTACACATTTTGATTCATGTTACTATGATGTAAACTCACTGTAAATTACCTTAGAACTCATTGCAAGATAGTTAAGTGGGCCATACATTTCATCAATATAAGTTAATAGGAGATACTATCAGAAGGGATGCTCAGCGGCTATCTTTTTCTCTATTATGCTCTATATTCTGCCTTTACCACAATACATGTTTAATACTAGAATACATGGTGTGCATGAACTCAATTTTAACTATATCAGCTTTTGTCAATTTGAATGGAGAATAACCACTCTCTAATGAAATTTCCATTTAAAGAACTTTTTCAAACCTAAAGACTTCTACTTAAAATTCATTAAGGGTATTTTTATTCTTCCCTTTTCTACAGAAACAACAAACAGAAATTAAAAGTTAGTAATGCTAGTGGTGGGGATACAAAATGAAAACAAGGCAAAACCCCCTGTGTTTTAGATAAAAATAATAGTGGACATGATCCCAAAATACACCTAAAGCACATTTTCATTTTTGCCAAATGTTAAAAGACATGGACATTTTGGGGAGTAGGGAGGCATTAGGGAAAATTGGTAAGTACTTTCTCTTACTTTTATGAGGCTAAAAAACTTGCTAGCTGAGAAGAGGAGATTTCTGGAGAGGGTATTGAATGAAGGAAAGTATATTCACAAGGTCACAACACAGAGGATCATGCCTTAATGACCTTACTATAAGCTATGCCTTTCACTCAAGTGACAACCAAGAGAATGAGTTCCTCAAAGAAAGAAGATGACAAGTTTGGCAATCATACGTTTGGACAACAAATATGAATTAAAGCTGTATATTACCCTATCTTACTCTTTCTACCACAAACACCTAATTTCACTGTTCTTCCATAAATAGTTGACCTTATTCAAAAAAGGTGAATAATATTCATGAAGGAATTATCAGGAAACACTTGAATATACTTTTAAAAAACTATTTCATGCCCTTTATTTTTTGAAGCAGTTTTAGGTTCACACCAAAATTGGGGAAAAAAATACAAAGAATTCCCATATACTTCTTTCTCCAACACGTAAATAGCTGCTTCCACCATCAACATCCTGAGCCATAATGGTACATTTGTTACAACTGATGAACCTACACTGATATATCATTATCACCCAAAGCCCACGGTTTACATTATGGCTCACTCTTGGTGTTGTACCTTCTATGGGTTTGGACAAATGTATAATGACATGTATCCACCATTAAAAAACCATACAGAATAGTTTCAATAACTTAACAATCTTCTGCACTCTTCCTATTTATCCCTCACACATAATTTTGAAAGAAAAAGAAGACGAAAGAAAAAAAAAAAAAGAAAAATGCAGCTGTAAAACAAAAAATAAACTCAGCCACAGTTTTGAGAAAATGCTAAGACAATTACTCATATATAGTCTAAATATCTTCAAAACATAATCTTTCTGTCCATATTTTGAAAAAGAAATTCAATAACTAAAAGAAAATATTAGAAGACAACGGAAAGAGAGAATCAAAAATATCGAGGAAAAGAAAAACATTACAGAGATGAAAGTACATTAGAAACAATAATATTATAAAACAGCTGCTTGAAAATTACTTTTGGGAATGTGGGTGTGGTGGACCATCTTCAGGAAATAAAATAAAATGAACTTGAAAAGTGCAAAATTGAAAATAATTTTGCATAATATTATAGATGTGAAAGATAAACAAATGCGATCCAACATGTACAGAATTGGTGACCCTGAAGAAAAGAAAGAAGCAACATAACAACAATTGGCCCACACTCTGGGGATGGAGGAGACACAAAAATGTACAATAACAAAATCTCAGAATAAAAAAAGACCAAACAAATGGAGAACACATTCTGGCTAACCAAAAAAAAAAAAAAAAAATCATAAATCATGTGGATATTCATCATAAAAAAGCAAGTCATAGGTCACATTTAAGGGTGGAAATTTTAGACATATCTAAAAATGTTGCACAACTTTCAATTTTCAACTTTCAAGGTAAGGGTCTCCAGCAATGCTTACAAATATTTACACAGTTCTGAAGGGAAAAATAAGTTTAATTCAAGAAAGATAATCTGTTTTCCATGTATAAGACAAAAGAAAGACATGTTCAAGTATGAAAACTAACAGAAATTATAGCACCTGTGACTGCTTTTTTGGTGGAGGAGTACTATTTACTTAACAAAGAAATCCAACAACCTAGAAAATAATTCAAAATAAAGAACACAGGAATGGTGAATGAGGTAGTACAAGTTGGTAAGGAATGATGCCTTTCAAATATGAAATAAGTATAAACAAAGACCATGGGAATGCAGCTAGAATTTAAAAACTCAGTAATCTAAAACTGATAACATAAGTTAAATTCAAGTGGTGTGGGAAGGGTTGATAACAATAAGTACATGTCTTAATTTATTTAAATATCATGACAAGGACTTATAAAAGATTGTTTAATATTTAAATGTACATTCTATAAAACAACTTCAAATTATTAATATTTTCACAGCTTTTGTTCTTAACTATGTAGTTATTTTTCTGGAACTAATATGTCCCTTGAAAAGAAATAATACCTGAAATTTAGCAATTTCTTCCATTTTGTTTCAACTTCTTTTTTTTCAGTTTAATTAGAAATCAAACTTGATATTTCTTTTTTTTTCCAGTGAAGAGTCTCATTCTTATAAAAGAGTATCTATCCATTTATCTACCTATCTATTATGAACCATGTTATCTAAATATTTTTTATTTATAAAAAAAAGATGTATGGTAAGGAACCATTCTTACAACAGTCTGTCTCTCTCTCTCATCATATTATCTGAATTTATACAAGAAGATGTCTCCAATGATAGTCTCCAAATCTCAGGACTGTTATTTATGGGTGATGGAATTTCTGTTCTGAACTTTTATGTTTAGCTTGAGTTATTTTTAATGAGTATATCGTATGCTACTGCATTCTAATTAATATGCTGTTAAAGTAAATATATAAGCAATAAATAAGCAAAGATTTCATATCCCTTCTCCTATAAAAGAATTAAAAAGGTATAAATTTACTATTATACTACTGAATATTTTCACTTATCAAAAGAACAGAGGTATGCAATCAACCTCATATTATACCACATGTTCTTTTCATAATATAATTGATTTTTTTTTGGTCTAAACTCAGAGCAAATATATAATCATTTTCAAAATGACCAAGTGGATTTGTTTTCATTAAGGAAAGTTACACTGAAATTTTAAAAAAATTAATCTGGTACTTCACTAGAAATGTTCAAAGGAAGTAATGCAATGCATTCATTATAAATGATGGCCTGTTTTTGCTGAGACGTGATAAGTTATGCATTTATATAACCTCATATAAAGCATTATATAAAAGTTTCCAGATTTATAGATTTGAAATCTTGGGACTGTACAGCCATGATTATTGCTTGAAACACACACACACACACACACACACACACACAAAACCCACTGAAGTATCAAAGAGGAAATGACTTTGTATTTGTTTTTTTATACAAATTGTGTTAGTACTTTTGTGTGTTTATGTTTGTTTTGTTTTGTTATATGTATGTGTACACATGTGTGTGAAGAAGGAGGGGAAGAAAAAATTTGCTTAAATGTCTTCTTTCCTTATAAAATACAATGCACATAAATTGGTGAAACCTTCAACAACAACAATAAAAAAGATGATAAACAAACACATCAGATAAATTAAAATTGCTCAAAACAAGCAGTTCAATATTCAACATATGCTCCTTCTTTTACAGATATCTTTTGAAAACATTGCCATTGTAGATAAAATTATGAATACCTCATTTTCCAAATTGATTCTGCGTGATGCTACTGTTCTCCCTGTTTTTTTCTAAGCATAACTTCTATTTAGTCATTCTGTGAATGTTTCTCAGAGGACATAGTCAGGATGCTGATTATTTAAACATAAGTAGTTTTCATTTGGAGAAGCAAGAACTATGAATTCCAATTTTCCCCCCAAACCCCAATGTTACAGTATCCCATTAACATAATGGGTTATACGTGGCTAATCTCAGGGCTCTTAAAAGTTTTGTTCCCAAGTCATCAACTTCTGAAACTTTTCATAAAGTATTAAAAGAACCTTAATACTGACAAGCTTAACTAGTATAAATGGCAAAGGAAACTCCAGAAGCTATTATTACCCAGAGGCTGGGTAAAAAGCAAATGCCAGACAAAATTTGGTGAGCCCATGTGACCTCCAGTCTTGCTTTGATTCTCTTACCAAAACCCTCCCCCAGGAAACTTTATAATCATTCCTTTAAATCACCGGTCGAACACTAGAAACCCCACCCCTCATCCCTTTGAAAGAAAAAATTTTAGCAATCACATTTTCCCATCTGCCGTTACAGAAAGGGCGTGTAGCCATCTGAAAGTCCCAGAATTAGCACTGTCATCCCGTCTTGCCCATTAGTTTTACTGCAGTAAAGACTAGGGAAACACTGAAAAATATACCTGTAGTCTCTCTTTCCCTGGTTTGATCCTAACCTCCCCCGAATACAGATTCAATACATTTTTCCCTCTCAAGGAATAAATGCATTTTAAGCATCAGAATCACAGAAACACAGCATCAATAAAGCAGTGACTTCTCCCCCAACCCCAGGTTTTACCTGTTATGCTAATACAAAGACACTGAAAGGAAGAAAAGCTGCAGCTTTGCCCAGTAACATTCTCATTGCAGCAGACGGCACAATTTTGTACTTACAGATCTTACCAGGGAAATGTCTCGGGATCTTTACAATTTTTCTGCAGAACTCTGTTTCAAGCTCTCAGCCAGGCATGCTGTGCATCCAGGCAGAACCAAGCCGTATGGAATGTCTATGCAGCTGGGAGATAATGGGACTCTTTTTCCCAGCTGGGACTGCAAGCCTTTTATCCACTGAGTATTGCGTGGCTCTTCTCTGGTCTTAAGCATGAAATACGCTCCTCTCCTGCTGCATTCCTGACGGAACCTAGACAATTAGTTCTTGAAGCACATGTGCAAAGCTCTCGTTTGGAATATGCAAAAGGAAAATTCTCCCTACATTGAAATCCAGTCCTATCTTCATCATCCTTTACAGAATCAGAGAGAGCTGAGAGCAGCTGCCATTCCAGTGGCATGAAAGATTAAATTCACCCTCCTCTTTCTTTGACTGGAGATAGTCACTCCTGTCGGGTCATCAGAAAATCTCTCTTATTGAAAACTGGGTCAGACTAACTACTTATTAGGTTTCCAACAGGAAAGGAAGTCATTTTTTTTTCTTCCTCTGGTTTCCCTGCATTGTCATTTGCAAGCAAAGATTAAGCCGGTCAAGGGTCTGCACTGATTTAGACTGTATTCAGACGTAAGCTTTCTGAAACATGCCAGTAACTCCTGCTATTAGTTAGGGTGAAGAGAAAAGGGAAATAAAATGAAAGGGTCATATGCACTGTCATTAAAGGCTTTCTAAATTATATTTTAAAAATATGTGCATGAGGCTTCTTAAAGACAAGTAACTATGTAAAGAAAGTGGAGTCAAACAAGACCAAAAGAACATTGCTGCTTTCCTAAGTAACATATTTATAATCTCTGGAGACAGAGAACAAGTGTCTATGTGTTTGCATAATAGCTCTGCAAGAAAAAGAATGGTCATTGTGTTTCACACTGAGTCCTCTAACCAAACTTTTTAATATGTTTGCCTCTTGTCATTGGTTTTGCAGGAACTAACTGCTTGGAGAAAAAAGCTAAGGAAAAGGAGAAGCACATGCATGCACACAGAGACACCAACACATACGTACATAGCTGTAACATAAGAACAGAATAATAGTTTGGACTTATTTTCATGTCGTAACAAAAAGAAATTATACTCTTAGTATTTTAATGTAAATGGATGCTGAGAAAATGAAATCCATAAATCTAATGTAAGTCAGTGAAAAGATATCTTCTGGCCCCGGTTCCCTTTTATCTGATGACCAAGAAAGTTTCTATGGCTGTATTTTATGACAATGTTCTGTGTATTTCTATGATTATATTCCACTGTAAATGCATCAGTTATACACTTCATTTTTTCATAGGGTCTAACTACCGTCATAAAAGGTTTTAGAGAGGAGATGATGCTTCTTAACACTAGGTAAACTCAAAATGGGCTATACTATATTCTTCCCTACAATTCATGGGTAGGCAAACTGTATGAATAACTTCATAGAGATCACATTTGTCTTAATTGAACCTCTAATTTTTTTTAACTTAGAAGTATTTCTCGCTCTATAGAAATAAAAATATTTTTATTTGTAAAAATTCCAAAGTGAATTTTTCTGTGGAGGTATAAGAAACATAATTATGATGTAGTGGGTTTTTCCACGAAGAGGAATTCATTCAATATGAAGGACCCTTTACCTACACCTCCAACACTTCTGCTCCATATTAAAGGACAGCTGATTGCTTTGCTTCCTATTTTACTGAAAAAGGAATAAGAATCAGAAGAGACCTTCAGTGAGCCCCCACCATGGCATCTACTCACATACCTGCCCCTGTGACCACAGACTGCCTTCATCTTGTATTCAGGGTGAACCAGGCGCCCTCTTCAGGCCAAGCCCTCCACCTGTGCTCTATATATGGCCTCTCTTGCATACTCAAGGGACTCTTCTAGCCACTTGTCCCTCTTTCTTCAGAATCATCAGCTCTCCTTCCCTTCTGTAGCCCTATAGCACAGAGATTTGCTGCTACTTGTCCCGCCTTAAAAATTAACAACCTTTTTGATCTTACATCTTTCTCCAGCTATTGCTTCATTTCCCTGCTTTTTTATATAGTAAAACACCTTGAATGAATTCTCTATACCTATTGTCTCCATTCATCCTTTCTTATTTTATCTTGAATCCACTGTAATTGGTCTTTGCCCCCACTATTCCACATAAATACTTCTTATCATAATCAACACTGAATTACACATTGAAATATCCAACAGTCAACTACTCTCAGTCCTCATTTTACTTGATCTGTCACTAGCATTTAACACAGTTTACCAGGTACTCCTCCTTTAAGCACTACCTTTATTTACCTTTCTGATTTTTCCTCCATCTCATTGGCTGCTCCTTTTTAGATCCCTTTGTTGGTATCTTCTCCTTTTATTAATCTTTAAACACTGGGAGGCAGCAAGGGTCTAAAATAAGACCTGACCTAAGTAAGTGAAGAAATATACTATGTTCATGGATCAGAAAACTGAATGTTTTTAAGAGGTAAATTATTTTTCAGTGAGTTTTTAGATTTAAAATAATTCTAGTCCAAAATGTCAGTAAATTTCCGGGTAGCAATTGTCAAGCGAGGCTAAAATTATATGGAAATGAAAATAACCAAGAACGTAAAATCAAAATGATAAAGAACCAAGTTGGCAAACATATCCTCTGGTTTTACAATTTACTACTAACCTACAGTGGTAAAGGCAGTGTGGTGCTGGCAGGATAGGTCAATACAACATAATTGAATGTCTAAAAACAGATCCATACATATACAGTGAATTCATTTTAGACAGAGGTGTCAGGTAATTCAATGATAAAGGCATTATAATTCAAGAAGTAGTGCTTGAGCAAATAAACATTCATTTGGAAAAAGTTGGCCTTAGCCATTACCTCACACTATACACAAAAAATTAACTTGAGATAGATTACATACTTAAAGGCAAAGCTTTAAAACTTCTACAAGAAAATATATGACTCCTTGAGTTAGGTGGACATTTCTTTGGATGCACATACAAACATAAAAACACAAAACATAAAAGAAAAAATAGAAATATTGGACTTCTTCAAAATTAAAAATAAGTGTTCTTTGAAATACATCAAGGAATTTTTACAACTCAATAACAGGAAGACAAGTGACCAGTTAAAAAATGAAAAAAAGATATGAACAGACATTTCACCAAAGACAGATGAATGACATTTAAGCATACAAAAAAGATGCTCAGCATCATTGTTTATCAGAAAAATGCAAATCAAAACCACACGGTATCATTACATACTCATTAAACAGGCTCAAATTAAGAACATTGAAAATGCCAAAGCATTTTGAGGATGAGGCAACTAGAACTCTTATATCTTACTGGTAGGAGCATGACATGTTACAATTATTTTGTAAAGTAATTTGGCAGTTTCTTTAAATAATATCACTGAATAATTCCACTCATATGTATTCACTCAAAAGAAACCAAGGCATATGTCCAAAGATTTGCAAGGAAGATTCATAGCAAATTTTTTCGTAATAGCCAAAAATTGGAAGCAACACTGATATCCATCAGCAGGGTAATGGATAAACAAATTATGATACATTCATAAGGGTAATAAAAGTTAGCAATAAAAAGATGCAAGTTACTGATACTCACAACTTGGGATAATTCTAAAAATGCTATGCTAACAGAAAGATATTCTAGAAAAAGCAAAGCAATTCTATGCTAACAGAAAACAAAGAATGGTTGGTTAGGGCTGAGGAGGAAGAGATCAATTGCAATTGGGCATTAAGGAATGTTTAGAGTAATGAATATATTCTGGTTTTGATTGTGGCAGTAATTGCATGGGTACATGCATTTGACAATCTTATCAAACTGTACAGATGGGTATATTCTATTTCATACTGAAGTATATCTCAATAAATTTGATTTTTAATAAATTAAATGATGATAGATAGATTCCCTCAAAGGCTTTAGAAAAACAAAATTAATAAGCTTATCATTCTGCCAGAATATTATTGTTGTTGCTGTTCTTATTATTGACTCTGGTAGAACAATGAAAATCACCTCTCCAATCTCTTCTATGATTGTTAGTCATTTTTTTTTTTTTGACCTATCTGGGTCAGTCTGATTCATTTATATTTTTCAAGAGAATGATAATGATGACAATAATCATAAATAATCATATTGATAGAGAATTTCTATAACCCAAAATATGTATCAGGTAGTGTTTTAAGTATTACATTTGCATTTACTCAGTCCTTACAACAACTGATGAGTTTCATATTATTATTTTCCACATCTAACAACCAAGAGAGCTAAAGAACAGAGAAGTTAACTTAATTGTCCAAGATCATCCAGCTGGCAGATATAGTAGAGGAGAGATCAAACTGATGCACTCTGGCTCAGGAATCCACAGCAATATTGATTTATTATTCAAATTTTTATAGTCCTTTTTACATTTTGCCTATTTGGCATATCAAATTCTATGAGAGGTATACTAAATATTTCCCACAAAGATTTTTTTAAATGAAACAATCATCTTTTAAGGTTTTACACTACATATTCTGCTGGTATATTGCTTAATAGAAAAGTTTTATATATACATATATAACATATATACATATATACTATGTAATCAATATATCTTTAGTGCCTTTCATCTTTAAAATTATATAACATCTTTAGGAACCTTTTAAAATTTGTTTACTTCTCTTATATTTGAATTATTTTCAGCATTCCTCCTTTCTTTCTGGTTTCTATTTTCCTGTGTGTACTAGAACATGAACAATATTTTGACATTTTGTTTTAGTTATTTTTCTTATAATCATCATTCAGCTTGATTTTTTTAAACCCAATTTGACTTTGTCGTTTTATAGGGTAGCTTTTCCCATTCACATTTAGTGTAGTAGCTGACACGGGTGCTGAATTCATTTCTTCCTTCTGAATTTTGTTGAAGCATGGATTCTGGGGGCTCCTTAAGTACAAGTAGTCCTCACATGCCCATCTGGCCTGGGTGACATTGAGGCCAACAGTTCAGTTTCCACCTGGTCCAGTGGGACTGCATAATTTAGCAGGACCCCTAACATTAGGCACAGGCCAACAGGTAGAGCCTCTGAGCTTCTGTGACAGAATTCCTTTGCCAGTAAAGCCACTTTGCCCGAATCATGAAGCACTGCTTTTTTTCCCCTTAAGGCCTCAAGGAGAGACTGGCTCCATGGCTGCAATTGTTGCCACCTAAACAGGTTCATTTGCCTGCTGCCAAACAGGAAGCCAGTACGCTGAGTCAGCAGGATTTACGGCAGAGAAAGAGTTTATTCCACTAGCGTTAAGCAGGGAGATGTGAGAAATTTCTCAAATCCGCCTCCCCAAGAATTTGGGAGACAGGGATTTTAAAGACAGTTTGATTTAGGCAATTGAGTCTGCTAATTGGCTGGGTTCAGCGTGGAACCATAGGGTTGTAGAAATTGTCTTCTTTGCTGACCAGGTTCTTGGGTGGAGGTCACAAGGCCAGTTGAGTCAGTTCCTCGGTATCAGCCACTGGTCTGGGTGGGTCAGCCGTTCCACTGGAAGATATCTCAGAAACTACCCCTAGGTTTCCAAGGTGATATTATCTATGGAGAAAGCTATAATAAGAATCTTTATGACCACCAGCTATGTGGCGCCAGAGTGGCAATTATAGAGAAGTAAATAGGGGCACAGTGGCCAATTATTATCATTATTTTTAGGTGGGCCTGTGCCTTATTTTTAGCTAGGTCCTTGCCACAGTTCTCACCTTGCACCTCTTTTTATTAATTTGTAAGTGCTGTTTCCTTATTCCTCTGCTCTCCCTGTACCAAAGAGAAACAAAAAAAAAAAAAAAAAGAAAGAAAAGAAAAGAAAAGAAAAGAAAATCCAGTGTCTGTCATCTTCCTAACACTTCCCAGTGGAATTCTTAAACTCTTCTTACCTGCCGACTCTTGAAGTGAGAACTCCAAATGTCTTAAGCTTCAGACTCCACAAAACCTTGATCCACTTCTGCCTCCTGCAGGAAAATATGACTATTGGCTATTACTCCTGCATAATTGCTTTGTTGTGAAGAAACGTCTAATGCCATTTTTCTGTAAACACATTAAAAGCAAACACTAATACATAATAACTTATTGAACAGGTATAATTATTTTAAAGATATACAGTGTACCAAAATGAATAGTATTGTGTTGTTGGCATTATTGTTTATGCTCAGTTAGTTTTTTTTGTCCAGGTGCTTTGATTGGCTGGCACAGCTATTCTAAATAACCCACGTCAAAAAGTGTGCAAAGGACATGAATAGAAATTTTTCAGAAGAAGATATAAAAATGGCTAACAAACATATGAAAAAGTGTTCAACATCTCTAATCATCAGGGAAATGCAAATCAAAACCACAATGAGATATCACTTAACTCCAGTGAGAATGGCCTTTATCAAAAAGTCCCAAAACAATACATGTTGGCGTGGATGCGGAGACACAGGAACACTCATACTGCTGGTGGGACTGCAAACTAGTGCAACCCCTGTGGAAAGCAATGTGGAGATACCTTCAACAGATTCAAGTAGACCTACCATTCGATCCAGCAATCCCATTATTGGGCATCTACCCAGAAGAACAAAAGTCATTCTATAAAAAAGACACCTGCACCCGAATGTTTATAGCAGCACAATTCACAATTGCAAAGATGTAGAAACAACCCAAATGCCCATCAATTCATGAATGGATTAGTAAAATGTGGTATATGTATACCATGGAATATTACTCAGCTATTAGAAATAATGGCGATATGGCATCTCTTTGGTTCTCCTGGAGAGAGTTGGAACCCATTCTATTAAGTGAAGTATCCCAAGAATGGAAAAATTAGCACCACATGTACTCACCAGCAAACTGGTTTCCCTGAGTGCACATTTGGGAACAACACCAATTGGGTATCGGACAGAGGTGGGGGCTGGGTGGAAGTGATGGGTGTATACCTATTTGATGAGTGCGATGCTCACTGCCTGGGGAATGGACATGCTTGAAGTTCTGACTGGGGGGGATGGGGGTAGAGGGAGGGGATTGGTGCATACCTACATGATGAGTGCGATGTGCACTGTCTAGGGAACGGACACGCTTGAAGCTCAGACTCGGGGGGATAGGGGGGCATGGGCAATATATATAACCTGAACTTTTGTACCTCCATAATGAGCTGAAATAAAAAAAATATATTTTTATGAGATATTTTTCCTCTGTTCACCACAGACAAATCTAATATTACCAAAATATGAACAATTTTGTATAATTACCTGAGTGATTCCTATGGGCCAGGTACTAGTCCTAAAATCTCACTTACGGCAACTCTGTGAGGTAGATATTAGTATATTACCTTTGCTTTACCGGCAATTGAGAGCTGGAAAGATTAAACAGCATGCCAAGATCACACAACCAGCAAAAAGCCAAAAAGGGATTTGCATCCAGGTAAACTTACTCGAAACCTTGTATCCTGAACCCCTTGTCAAATGCTCTCTGCTACATAAGTTGGCAAACCAGATGAAAGACAAAAATAAGTGCTATGATTTTTATGATTATTTCTTCTCTTTAAGGCATAATAAAATGTTTATCTTAAATATGTTTTAAGCTATAACTGCCCAGACTTAAACAAATACCTAGATAGTTAAGCCCTATACTGTCTAAAGAACTCTTAGTTTTCATGAAAATGGTATGAATCTAAATATTTGCCTCAATTCTCCACTCTGCCTTGTCAAGGATAGAAGATATTAAATGATCCCAGGAAATCTAAATCACTTTTTTTTTGTCTTACATTTTTCTTTTGCTTTTTAGTGAGGAAGATGTGGAAATTAGAGCGTCATGCAGAGAAATCCACTCTACACATCATGTTTACTTTCTCTCAGGAAAATGCACACTGAAGGGCAGGTAATAGCAATTTTCTTAATCTTTTGCTCCCAAACAAAGTGGTTTTTTCACTTCATATCACATATGTATAATTTTATAGATATTTAAAATTTCACTTCCCTCTGGGGGAAAAAAAAGTAGTAACAACATTTTGCCACGGAATGTATTGCTTTTCAAATAGAAAGTAGTCAGTGAAGTGTATATATTCTCCTTCTGCCACATGGTAGGAAAGTGTATATTTTAGAAAGTTATTGTAATAACTGTTCAAGTCCCTTGAATATATTCATATAAAAATAGAAGAATTGTTACTCATAACTTAAAACAGGGAGTGGGTAGGCCCTGGTATCTTGTGACATGAATTGTTTTGCATTAACCATAGAAGGACACTGCCTGCTTGTTCCCTGGAACTGCCTGCCACCTGCTGCTTCCAACACTGAATTTTAATGACTGCCAATTGCTCTTCAAGACTCTCACTATTTTAGAAGTATTATTTACCATGTGGCCCACTGATCTCCTTAAATGATAGGATAAATTGGTTGGGCCCCAGTGAAAATAATGTATTTCATTAATGCTATGCCTCTTCTATTCTGATTTTTTTAACCCTGAAGATTGAGAGATTTTTTTGTGTGTGATATTCATTATTGTATCCTATTGCCTAGACACAATGAAGAGGTTAGAGCACTTAAACTCTAAAATCCAAATATTCATCAAGAATTTAGCTGCTTAAGCAACTGTTCTGCCTTCTGCATTCTTGTTTGTAATTTATGAAATATAAAAACCATTGCATTGAATTTAAAAACCATTGCATTGAATTTCAACGATGGTTAGATATCAAAAACATGAGATTCATCAGTTCTCATTAAATTGAATTTACCTGTTGGCCTATTGGCATCATTACTAGAAATACTGCCTAGGCATCTTTTTCACAGAAAACATATTGGCATTTTTTTCATAATCATATGATTCATATATTAGCCTCAATTCTTTATTTTTCCCTGCATACACATTCTTTCCATTGCCTGATCGTAGATGGAGTATACTTCCCTTCCCCTTGATTTTAGACTTGGAAATGTGACTCATTTTAACCAATAACATGTGAATAGAAGGTCACAGTGTGCTGGACATTGGCCTAGGCTTTAAGCACCCTTATGCGTTTCTTCTCGCTTTCTTGTGTCTCTGCTATTGCCATAGAAAAACACACTTTGGAAGAACTGCAGGCCAAGGAGGATGAAAGATACTTGGAACAGAGTTATTCCAGTTGATTCACCGACCTCAGAAACAGCAGAGCTGCCCAGCTAAGCCCAGCATAGCTGACCTGACCCTCATCTGTTTTGTAGACATGGGAGAGACAATCAGTTATTACTGTCTTAAGCCACTGAATTTGGAGGTGATTTGTCATGCAACGATAACTAGTAAACACAAATATTATCACTTATTGAAACCAAGTTGACTTAGTCTGAGTTCTCCCAAGAGCAGAACGTGAGTCAAGGGTTTTTTCTCTTTTGTCGTATGTGAGTAGTGCATTTGAAAATGGGATCTCAAAGAGCAGCAGTGACAAACAGGGTGAGTTAAAAAGGGAACAAGAAAAAACCTGCAAGAGGATTTATTATTGAGTTTTCCAACACCAAGTATGATTGATTGTTCAATAGTATGAGAAAGGCCGGGCACAGTGGCTCACGCCTGTAATCCTAACACTCTGGGAGGCCAAGGAGGGAGGATCCCTCAAGGTCAGGAGTTCAAGACTAGCCTGAGCAAGAGTGAGACCCTGTCTCTACTAAAAATAGAAAGAAATTAGCTGGACAACTAAAAATATATAGAAAAAATTAGCCAGACATGGTGGCACATGCCTGTAGTCCCAGCTACTTGGGAGGCTGAGGCAGAAGGATCACTTGAGCCCAGGAGTTTGAGGTTGCTGAGAGCTAGGCTGACGCCACGGCACTCTAGCCCAGGGAACAGAGCAAGACCCTGTCTCAAAAATAAATAAATAAATAAATAAATAGTATGAGAACATCTAAAAAGTGTATCAAATGCCTCTCAGGGTCATCCACCTAAGTTAAGCATGAGGGAAGCATCTATTTATTGACTCCCATATTTTAGTGGTAAGGTGACCATATACTTTATCACGTAAAACAGGACAACTGTGAGAGTGAAAGGAGAAAGTATTAATAGTAATGCCGGTACAACAGGTATAACTCCAGTCTATCCTGGACCAATGTGGATCTGTGGCCACCCCACAGATTCGTCAAAGATTGTCCTGTGGGATACTAACTCTCCTACACATCCAGGGTGCACATCCACATGCGTGCTAATCAGATTTGTGTGAACACTCAATATCATGGACTCAGATAAGCCGCTGGGTGGGAAACGAGAGTCGTGAGAGATGGATCACTGTCAGGTAATATTTGTGTTAGGTTGGATGAAACATTAGCTTGAATATTTGGTCAGACTGAGAAGATTTGAAATGGTGCAGAAAAAGGCATAGAATATAGTTCCCGTTTTGTACCATTCAGATCTATTCATAACCTTCATTAAATCCAATTAGTAAAAGAGTCAGCTTCTGGATTGAGTCAACCAAATTTCCTGCAATGACTTAAGGGCAAGAGACTTAATGAAAAAATCTATAGCCCCACTGAGGTTGCTCTTGGGCCATAATTCTTATCCATCACTTCATTCCTTTACTACCAGATGCAGATTTCCCTCATCCTCATCTGGCTATTTGACTTTCCTATGTTGCTTCTTTGTTTAAGTAGCACAGACATTCTTCCCTGAATAGACTGTACCCTCACATCCTTTGCCCCAGTGAGGCTATATTGCTGCATTTGTCTTTTCTCGCTTATTGCAGTACAATAAATCTCAGCAGATACTTCAGTGAATTGTCAGGATTGCAGACATACTCCTCCCAGATGCCGCTGTTTAGCAGCAAATCAGGCTTCTTAGGGTATTAAGAGTTAATGAACCCCACCCATATATTAACTTCTTTTTTTTTGTGTGGCTCCACTGGAATAAGATGAGGAAAGAGACCAGGTGGCAGTCATAAAACCTTTTTTGTGTCCCCTAGTGAGAGCATTCTTCCCTTAGGATCCAGGACTTCTTAGCTAAGAGATCTGAAATTATAGTGATGGGAGGAAAATTTCTGCAAATGAAAAGACTACTTGTGCTATTACCTCTGCCTTCCTGGATCCATGTATTCCACCCACTGTGGACACAAGCACAGATCAAATGTAGGTTTAGTCAATATGTCACATTCTAGAGGACTGAGTGCTAACTTTACAGGGTTTGTTCCTGGAACTGTCAACTTAGCTGAATCTTGAATAGTTTACTTCATCATTATATGTAATTGGCTATCTCTGAGTGATGGGGTACATGGTAAACCTGTTGAAAATTCCATTGTCATTCATCCTTTGCCATAAAATGGGTACTTGGTCTCAGGCAATGCATATATATATAGGATACCACAATGACAGAATAGGCATTCTGTAAGTCCTCAGAAAGTGGTGCTGCCAGAGGAACTACAGGCAGGGAAATAAAATCTATATCTTGAGTAGCTTTTAATTCTGATGAGACTAAATCACTGTTCCCTTCAGGGTGGATAATGTCCATTATGATCATCTTGCCATGAAGCAAGTGGCTGGACTCCCTGAGGAATGGTGCCATATGGAGGAGTCATGATCGGTCTCAGTTGTCACCAGATGAGGCAATCAGCAGTGGCAGTAGCTGGTCATCCCTGTTTTGGGGAACCCATGCTGTTGAATCCACTCATAAACTCTGTCTCTGGGGCCATGGCCACTTAATTCATGGGTTCATTGCACTAGCACGTGTGTGGCCAATGGAGAGAGAGGATAACTGACATTCACAGAGTACATTGTTCTCTCTGGTTTGGTGGTTGAGGGCCTCTTTGCAGCGGGTGCCCTCTGGTGGACATTAATATGAGGCACAAAGAAATGAACAAATTATGCTTACTCCTGAGTGTCCATCACCATGACTATTTGTTCCTTGTTTCTGATCTCCATTCTTGTCTGTTTCAGACTCTTTACTAACCATACAAACCATTCACCACTGGCCAAGAGTCCATGTATATTCATAACACAGGTCTCTTCTTTATGCCTACAAAGAGAACAATGAACAGACTGCTCACAGTTCTGCCTTCCAGAAAGATTTCCATTTGCCACTTTGTTCAGAACCACTCCTGTGATGAAATATAATGAGACATTAGCCACTTTTGGCTCACACCAACTGAACTGTTACATAGGCTTGAGGTATTTTTTCCCCCTTTTCTTTCAGGTGTCTAGTCTTTCTAGGTGCAATATATATTGGCTCAAAAATCCAAAAGCCCACCAAGTAATGTACCTCTTTCTTAATGATAGGGAATGTATGGTGAAATAAATTGTCCTTTATTTTACAAGGGATTTATTAGGATGCCAGAGATACTTGGAAAACTAAGAATGTTTTTAAGGTAGTAGTCCCAGATCCTTTATGGATTTACCTCCCTCTGTATGACACATTTGTCTTAATAGGACATCTAAATTATTTGTTCTTTTTGCTGACCAAGTCAATTAGGATAATTTTCAATATAGTGCAACAATGTGATAGTCTGCATAATTCAAAGATTATCAAGGTGCCCTAGACTGTAATATAAGAACAATGTAGGAGAATTAACATAGCCCTGTAACAAGACAATGAAAATTTACTACTCTCATTCACTCAGAAAGACAATCTGCTTTTGCTTTCTTATTCTGATGGGGATTGGGAAAAACACAATCATCAGACCAATAGTTATGTTCTAAGTTCCAGAGGCTGTGTTGATGTGTTCTAATAAAGAGAATACATTCAACATAGCAGCTACATTTGTGGCTACAACTTTGAATGTGCTCATCAACAGCCCAATCCGTTTGCTATTTTGTTGTTGCTGTCGTTGTTGTTGCAAGGCCCAGATAGGCCAATGAAACAGAGATATAATGGACTACCGACCCTACAACCTTGACATCTTTGAAGGTGGTGCTAATTTCCACAGTTCTTCTTGGACTGTGGTATTTCTTCAGATTTCTTATTTTTGCTAAGGTGTAGGAAGAGGAAAGGACATTTAGGAATCTTACAGTTGGCTTTTACTGTCATAACAACTCTTATTCTACATGACAGGAAGCCAGTTTGAAGGTTTTGCTGGCTGGCTGTTAGGTATATATGTCCAATTTTATATTCAGGGAATAGGAATATAACCACATAATTGGTTCATACATACTCAGGGGGCACAGACTTGGGTCAGTCTTCTTTTTTTTTTTTACCTGGATTTCAACACTGCCACTAACTAGAGGGCTATCGTGGCTTGTCAGGTACCCAGGTGTCAGTCCCGACTTTATATCTAACTATTCTCAGAAATTCCCCAAATTCTGGGTGTTCCTTTTCCCAGAGCATAATTACTGTGGTAAATGGCCATAGTTCCCTGTAAGGAAGAATTAGAAACATATTTACTTGTAAAACTGTGGTATCATTACAGGTTCTTCCTGGTCTCCTTTCAGTGAATGAACACGAAATGAGAACTGTCATCTGGAAATTTACATCTTGAAAATACAGTGGTTTTTTTTTTTTTTTTTTTTTTTATTGAGATCTTTGACATCACCCTTCTGCTCCCTAGTTCTCTTTTTATTTTTTTTTAATATCACAAGTCCAGTAATCCCTTAGTTGACTGCCAATGTTTTATATCCAAGCAGACATCATGATCTATTAGTCATTGCCACTAATCTCTACAGTAAAGGCATTTTGATTGTTGCTCAAGACTTGCTTCCAATTATAGTGATTATATCTACCTTTTCCTTAAAAATAAACTGCTGCCAGATGTCACTGCCATTCTGGAATTCCATCACCCCCAGTGAGACTAGGTAGCCTTGTTCCATTACATTCAATGTCATCAAATCTGGTCTACAGAGGACAAAGAGAACAGAGTTCCCCTTGCCGGGGTGTTTTTTATTGTCTTTGTGAAGAGATTCTCCTTGTGGCCCTGCAAAGAAACAGGCTAAGGAGATAGGTAGGTTTTCCTGTATCACATCATAAATCTATTTTAACCTTCTTACTCTGAGTCTTCTGGCACTTTCTTCAGTGCAATGGCAAGGCAGTTTATCGCCTAACCTCACTTATCAGATATATTGTTATGTCCAAGTTTGCAGGAGCTATTGCAAAGACTAGTAACAGTCCACCCTAGAATATCAAATAGGGAACCAGAGGTGAGAACTCCAATGACAATTTGTCCTACCTTATAGGACACATGTCCTGGGTCTTATCCTTGGCTGCCTTCAAAGCAGAACCAGAGATAGAGGCTGAAATGTGAGCCGATAAATCACGAATATGAACTCAAGAAGCAGAGGTGAGGAATGGGAGAGTTGAGAAAGAAGAGTCAATATGAGGATGTGTCATTGAGTTGTCTATTCTATTGTCATGATGAATGGTTTCTTTATCCTACTGGACCATCTGAAATAAATGTCTGAATCACGTCTCCCTCAGCTCCTTTTTCCCTTTCTCAATATTTGTCACATGGGGGTATTAACTCCTTCACACCTCTGCTTTGTGCATCTCTGTATGTCAGACAGGTAACTATAGATGTCCAACAGTCACCACGAGGCCAGAGAAGCCCTGGGGCAGGAGGCAAAGGATACATAATGCAAGATCAGAGGTGAATGCTATTAAATGGCCCCTGTGTGAATTGGGGAAAAGACTGCAAAGAATCAACGGACACAAGATATGAGGGTGAAAGGATTTGAAGCAATTTTCAAGAACTATCTGATAAAGAAATAAATAAAACAAAGGGGATGAAAATAAAATTGTTGTAATTTTTTTTTTTTTTTTTTTTTTTAAGGTAAGATCTTACTCTGTTGTCCAGACTGAAGTGTAGTCGCACTATCCTAGTTCACTGCAACCTCAAACTCCTGGACTCAGGAAATCCTCCTACCTCATGCCTGTAGCTGGGACTACAGGAATGAGCCACCACACCTGGCTAATTTTTTAATTTTTTGTAACAATGGAGTCTAACTATGTTGCCTAGGCTTGTCTCGAACTCCTGGCCTCAAGCAATCTCCTGTGTTGGCCTCCCAAAGTGCTGTGACTACAGACATGAGCCACCATGCATAGCCAAAATCTTTGTAATTTTTATTACTTAGTTGTACTTTTAAAATAGATGATTTTAGTACTTCTGGATGTTGAAGATAAGAAGAGACCTGCTTTGTATTTTATTAATGACTGTATTCGGTCCCTCTTCACCTTCAGTCAGACTTTCTAGATTCAAACACGTTTAACTTTTGTGGTTTCAGTTATTTTGGATTTTATTTTCAAAATACTTTGTTTAGTTTACAGATATTTATTTATACTCCTGTTTGGTTAAATAACTTTAGATGGTATCTTCCGGCTTCTTACAATACGAGGATTTATCACCTAACTTTCCTCCCTACAACTTGAGATTTATTACTCTTAGATATTTTATTGCTTACCTTTAAATCTGTAAATAAAAAACATCTTACCCTTTCATCACATTTAGAAAGTATTTCTACACGCTCCACTATGTAAAAGAATATTAGTATTCTTACCCTTCCTTTCAACTTTCTCTACCACTCTCCAGTTCCCTTTACATTTGTCAGTTGTGATAACATTGTTTTTTGGTCCAGTAAACATAATTAAGACTTCTGTGAGTTTTCTAACAATTGATTTGAAATACTGAAAACCATTAGCAGCATTTTAACTATTTTAGATTCGCTTTTCTTCCCTGTGGTATCAATGTTCACTACCTCTAAGATATTTAATAAAAACTATTTCTAGAGTTATATTCTGAAAAATTCTTTTATTTTCTGAACTGAGGATCATACTATATTTTATTTCACTTTTTATTTGCACCTTGAGTGCCCTGTGTTTTTGTAATTTTCTCATTGCTTTTCTGTGTTTCTTGTTTACAGATGGAAAATATCCTTTTTTCAAATATTAGTTACCATTTTCTAGTTTATTATTCATTCGTTCTTTTGATGGTCTCCACTCTACTTTTTGAAGGCATTCAACTTCTATCTTCTTGAAATTTCCTTTCTAAATTGGACCCGTCCTGGGCATCAACCTGAGATTTATTTTCATTGCACATTTAAATTATTTCCCTTGTTTCTTGTATCTCAGATCTTCCTCTCTTGGTTTTTTCCCCTAATGTTTTCTGGCACATCCCCACAAATATCCTGTGAATCTTCTCGTCTAAGAAATATTTATTTTGGCATTGGTTGTGTGACTGGTATAGGATTTATAGTCAAAATAATTTTCTGATGAACTTTGAAAGCATTATCTTCTAGAGACTAGTTTTACTGATGTGATGTAGAGTGCCAGCCTGATTTTCAGTATTTTGTAGATTATTGTTTTCTTTTTCTGAAAGTTTCAGCACTTTCTCTTGGTGTTTTGAGATCTTACGATGGCATGTTTATGCACATAATTTTTTAAAATTCCTCTCAATTGTTAGTTTAGATTCTTTGTGTTCTTAGACAGCTTTATGTCTCCCTGGTGCTGGGAAATTTTATTTTATTACTTTTTGATGACTCCTTCCCTTCCCTTTATTCTGCTTTTTACTTCTAAAAATTATAAAAATTTGTGTTGAATTTCTTGGCTTGATCTCATGTTTATCATATCTTTTCTGTCTTACCATTTCCTTGAGTTTTCTTAACATTAATTATGAGATTTTATCAAATTCATCTCCAAGTTATTCATCTGTGCATATTTAATTGTATTTTAACATTTTTCAACTTTAGTAATTTTTATTTAATAGTATAGCTCAAAATTTGAGTTGGTTGATGAAAGAGTATTTTCTCTCCCAACACCAAATATGCTGGGTCTTCTCCAACTCTCTGACACCACCTGGGTATCCAATAATTCAATTCCATCCTGACACTATCTTTAGACAGCATGGACCGCCCCCTCCAGGCTAGGGGCACAGTCCCACAAGACTGCCCCCACTTAAGATGCCAGTAGGAAGTCCCTGTACTTCTGACCAACTGGCTATAAATGTGGGGGTTCCCACAACCATCCCCTTAGGTTTGATAATTTGCTGGAAGGATTCACAGAAGTCAGGAATGCACTTTGTTTATAGTTACCTATTAAATTATAATAAAGAGGCTGTTTATTATTATAAAGGTTGGAGCTGAAGGTTTCAAGTTTCTAATTAAGATTCCCTCTTTCTGGAGACCAGCCCCCATCCTAAAGCTATCTAGGGGCACCCAGCCATTAGTCATCTCATTAGTATGCAAAAGATACTCATCACTCCAGAGATTCCAAAAATTTTAGGAACTGAATGTCCTGAAACCAGGGACAAATATTAAATATTTATTTTTTATTACATCCCAGTCCTGAAACTCCCCCATCCTCTCTGGAAGCATTATTCCTTTTTCTCCTTAATTCTAGAAAATTCTTCTTTTCTAATTCTAGCAAAATACCACTATAGTCTTAAATGTGCCCTCCCCACAAACTCATATATTGAAGTCCTAACTCCCAACGTGACTGTCTCTGGAGATAGGGTCCTCAGCAGTTAATAAGGTTAAAAGAGGTCATTAGGGTGGGACCCTAATCTGATAGGACTGTAGCCTCATAAGAAGAGGAAGGTTGATCTCAGTCTCCCTCTCTCTCTCTGCCATGTGAGGATACAGCCAGAAAGCAGGTGTCTATAAACCGGGAAAGACCCCTCAGCCGAGCCTGACCAGGCTGGTACTGTGCTATGCTGACACCTTGATCTTGGACTTCTAGAACTCCCTGCCTCCAGAACTGTGAGAAAATAAATTTTGTTGTTTAAGCCACCCAGTTTATGGCATTTTGTTATAGTGATCTCACCTCATATAAATACCTTTCATTTTTTTAAATCATGCTAACAGCAAATCCTATTTGTTTATTGAATTATAAAGCTAGAACTGTTCTGCTGAATTATTGGCTCCTAGGGAGAAAGGACTCCATTTATGTCTGTATTTCCAGCATGTAGTGTACTACTTGGTCA
This sequence comes from Eulemur rufifrons, assembly GCF_041146395.1. Classification (NCBI taxonomy): domain Eukaryota; kingdom Metazoa; phylum Chordata; class Mammalia; order Primates; family Lemuridae; genus Eulemur; species Eulemur rufifrons. The sequence continues at coordinate 180,131,760 of NC_090989.1, read as the reverse complement.
AGGCTCACTAAATATTATAGAATTCTGTTGGATTGATTTTGTTGACCAAGCATGATGTGGGACAGTTTGTTTAGGGTAATCATAAGACTTGCTATCGTCAGGCTAGGCAAGGCTATGCCATGGTCATAAATAAACCTGAAATTTCATTGGCATAACATAGACCCAAGCTCAGTGCAGGTTGGGAAGCCTGTAGCTGTCTTCCAACAAGTCGTTTAGAAATGAGGCTCTGCCTGTCTCTTGACTTTGCCACCTCACAGCCCTTTGCTTAGAGCTGTGCTGAGGAGAGACAAAGCTCGGAGAAGATACAGCCATTTCTACAAGTCTAGACCAGAAGGGAAACATCAGTTCTGCTCACTCTTCACTGAAAGAATGAATACTGGATTCCATCTAATTCATGAGGTCTGGGAAATGAATATTGGGTGCACAAGAAGTTTCTGCCAAGCGTCTTCTATCATATGTTGAGGGTTGGGTTGAATAGGTTCAAATGATCATGTCTAGTTTCTGAAGAAACTGCCAAGAAATCTACTGCAGTAGTGGTTCCCAAGTGGGCAAAAAGGTCTTGTGACTTTGTTTCCCTTTACGTCAATTCTGATGTAACATGAGTTTTGACATATATCCTATAAAATTCTGTAAAAGTATTTTTTCTCATTTCATTAATCTAAAGCATTAGTTAACTTAAATCTGCAAATGGAAGAAATGGAGCAGTAACTATAAATGTCTACATAATTATACAGTAAGAACACAACAACTTTTAAATACTCCATGTAGTTAATACTTATTTATTGGGTAGAAACATTATTACCAGAAAATTGCTTTAAAATTTTTCTGCTCAAAATAACCAATACTTATTATCTCAGACAGGTTATATGAGGGGAGGCATTTAAAGAAATTAAACACAAGAATTTGTTAAAAGAATTTACTCTGAAATGAAAATACAGATTATTTCAGGGTGGTTATCTAAATTAGTAGTTCTCACTGTTGGAATTCATTAGTCAATTATTCCATTTTTACTTTCTCTATTACGATATTATCTAATTAATGATAAAACCTGAAATTTTCAAACCTCTTATCCCATAAAAAATTCCCAAAGTCAAGTTGAAATCATGAATATCAAGTGAACAGGTTATGAAAACTGGAGTTCAGGGAAACCATTTTATTCTCCCTCATCTCGTACCATGCCAGAGAAACACACACTAATTACTCTAAAGTTATCATTCACCCACTCTCTTATTTATTCATTCAATGAGCATTTTTCTAGCTATTCACTATGACTCAGATTTCAGAGGGTATAGAGACAAAGATGAGTTTTTGTTTATATATTTGTTTTACCCTGAGGAGTTCACATTAAATATTTTATAGAGCAAACTCTCAATAATTTGCATGCCTACAAAGTAGGCATTGTGAATTCTGTGTAACACAGTATTGCCTTCCTGCTGACCTCCACAATGTCAGCATGCCTCTCTGAGGCCACTGTACGGAGGCCTTGTTCCACAGCCACCTTCAGCGTACCTCTCCTGAACACCTAAACGCTGCCTGTGTTCCAGAGCTTGGCTCCTTGCCCACGCCTTTGTACTTTATTCACCTTTGACCCAAATACACCTTGACTCCACAGACAAGGTCTGGTGAAGTAGAAATTTAGTAAATTATTTTTTGTGTGTATCTGAGATCTCTTTTTCTCTGGAACCATTTCCTTTCTGCCATGCAGCAACTGATTTGAACATTCGTAGCCCTGCCATGATATCTCAGACCAAGGAAATAAAAGGCACAAATCAATATTTGGAGCTTATCTGTAATGGAATTGCAAGCTCTTTAACAAGACAACTCACTGTCAAGACCGATAGGAGATAATTGGAGACTTTTGGGGAAAAAAATGTGGGAAGGATTAAACTCTGAAGCCATTTAAGCAGGCTATATTTTGGGGGGGGGTAGTTTTAAATTAATAATCATGTGAAAATTATAAATCATCATGCAACAGTAGTATTTCATACTGCCTTCAATATTTTATAGAAGCTTTGTAGCTAGTCAGTCCCCAATTTATTCACAGCATGTATTTGTGACAGCTTTTTCTCTTAACAATTTACAGTCTAGAACATGGCTGGTTTTTAAACTCCAGATTTTTTTTTTTTTTTACTTTTTTTTGTTTTTGGTGGTGATGGTTGTTGCTTCTGCAGCTTGGCTGAATCTAGTATCAGATAAGTGTATCACCTCTCAAATTGGTTTCCTTAAGTGAAAAGAAACCTGAAAAGAGAAAGTAGAAAACAAAAAGGAGAATGGTTTTTCAACATTGTACTTCATGAGTCTGGTAAATACTCACTGAAACTATTTCTTTTCTAAACGTTGTAGTATAGAAAAGACTATCAAGACATGTATCCTCTGATAAATGAATAGTCCTGAGTATCACCTAATGGCTAATACCATGCATGCAAACATCACTCAGCATTTATTCAATGCTCATTAACTAGATTTGATGTGTCGGGCATTGGGCTGGGTACTGAGAATGCAAAGATACTGACTTAGTTCAGCCTCCCCTGAGATGTTGATTCTTATTTCAAGTAGTTTATTGGGCAAGTGCTCTCTGGACAAAGGGAGTGGAAAAAAAAAGAAAAGAAAAGAAAAGAAAAAAGAAAAAACAGGATGGGTCATGACAAAAAGTTAAGTGGCTATAACCTAAAACTTCAGCCTGTCGCAATGGGAAGCTCTGAAACATGGATTATGCCACAGAATTGATCCCGCCCGTTTTGTGGCACAGAGAACAGTCAGTCTTGGGTCTGGCCTTTGGAAGAGGGCTGGGAAGAGCAGCATACCTTCCCAGGCACAACAGCTCTTGTTTGGCCAAAAGCACATCTCGAATAAAGGCAACTGTCAGCCGATACTCTTAGCAGCTGATGGACAAGTGCACCGGCCTAGAAAAGGAGACCCGGGCAGAGCAACAACATCATCCACTGCAGAAGCCGAAGACCAGGTCACCACGCAACAGCAGACGTCGTTTGCCCTAACTGTGCAGAGTGATTACTCAGCAATAGAAGGTTATTGGGAAAAGAGGACTTAACAAGAAGTACTTATAAAAGTAAGCAAATAAATATACATTTTTTTAAAAAAGTTACTGTTAGTATTTTTCAGAGGTTCTTAAAAAAACTCCTTTCATTTTTCATTAGTATCAAACCTTTGACACTTAGAATTGGCTTGATTTCGCTGTCTACATTGTGTATTGCTTGTCTGGCCATGAAACAACTTTGAAAACTCATTCCCTCTTTCCACTACCAGGAAAAAAAGTAAAATACTGTACAAAAGTACATGCACAAATATACATTTGCTGTGTCTTAAAATAGGCTAGTAAAGACTTAAATTTTAGCAACTTATTCTCTACTCATTTGAATTATCTATCTTCTCTTAATAATTTAGTAAACACAACATAATTCTAGAACTCTATTATATTTTAATGAAGAAATCATAAATAGTTTTTCCTTTCACATCACTTTTTATACTTCTTCATGCTTTGTTGGCATGTTATTGATTCCACTATTAAATTGCATCACTTTTTACTTTGATGTATCCACACCATGTGACTGTCAGCTCCTAAAAGGAAAAGTGTCTGTTTCTTTATGTTTTCTCCATAGAGTAGTGCCTTGAATATAGGAAATATTCAATAAATGTGTGTTGAATTAGTGTATGGACAGTGAAGTTACATTTATGAGGCAGTCATGTTCTAAAGTGAGTAAAGTATCAATTCCATAAAATTAAAATAACCCTTGAAAAGATTATAAAATTCTCATTAAGGAACATGTAATGCTTTGCGTATGTGTACGGTGTATGTTTGTGTGTGGGTATATATATATATATATCTGTGTCTGCTCCTCTAATTCCATATTAGTAATATTTCTTTCTTGTCCTCAATTGTATTCAGTTTCTTTCTCAAGAATAGTAATTTCATCCCTACCTACTTGAGGATCATGTAAATGATGCATTTTAATTATTTTTATTGCTCAAGAACAACCTTCATACATGCTTGCACAGTTTTTGATAGCTTGCATTGATTGTTTTTGGTGTGATTACATCCACTGCCTGTGTACTATGAGTAAGAAAACGGGAGCATACTGTATTCAAAAAACTAGATTTGTGGAAGTTAAATACATTAATTTCACAATTTTATTGTATTTCTTCTTTTTTTATTTTTATTTTTTTTATTTCAGCTTATAATGGGGGTACAAAAGTTCAGGTTATATATATTGCCCATGTCCCCCCCATCCCCCCTTGTCAGAACTTCAAGCGTGTCCATTCCCCAGACAGTGCACATCGCACTCATCATGTAGGTATACACCCATCCCCTCCCCCCATCCCCCACCTCAGTCCGATACCCAATTGGTGTTATTCTCAAATGTGCACTTAGGTGATGATCAGGGAAACCAATTTGCTGGTGAGTACATGTGGTACTTATTTTTCCATTCTTGGGATACTTCACTTAATAGAATGGGTTCCAACTCTCTCCAGAACAAAAGGGATTCTATATCACCGTTATTTCTTATAGCTGAGTAATACTCCATGGCATACATATACCACATTTTACTAATCCACTCATGAATTGATAGGCATTTGGGTTGTTTCCACATCTTTGCGATTGTGAAGTGTGCTGCTATAAACATTCAGGTACAGGTGTCTTTTTTATAGAATGGCTTTTCTTCTTTTGGGTAGATGCCCAATAATGGGATTGCTGGATCGAATGGTAGGTCTACTTGAATCTGTTTAAGGTATCTCCATGATGCTTTTCACAGGGGTTTCACCAGTTTGCAGTCCTACCAGCAGTGTATGAGTGTTCCTGTGTCTCCGCATCCACGCCAACATGTATTGTTTTGGGACTTTTTGATAAAGGCCATTCTCACTGCAGTTAAAGTGAATATAATTAGCCCATAAACTTATAAACGAAAAAAAAAATCCAAAACCTCCCATTGCTTTTATTTAATCTTCCAAATTCCCTCAAATCTTTAATTCTTTCACATTTATTCAGCAACTTGAGAAGTACTGAGTAAGTGGTTTCTTTTTGGAAACTTACATTGCAGTCACAACTAATATCCACAGCATAGTAGCCAAACCAGCACATACCTATTCCCTCCCTCTACTACGACTTGCTTTTCTCCATTCAGGCTGTCACACTGCTGTGTTTACAGGACTGCCTCCAGCAACTAATTATTGTAAACAACATAATGCTATATGGTACTGACGAGAGTAAATATGATAATGACCACGCATACTCATCATAGCTTCATCTTTAGGAAACTATTTGTGAAAGTAAGCAATTGATGATAGCTGGAATACAAAGAGAGGGAGATGGGGAAAAATTTGATTACTAGGTTTTAGAGGTTTCAATTTGCTGAAAAAGTAAATCTCTAACATAATGACATGCAAGAATGTGGAAGAAAAGGCTCCATCACCGCTTGGACAGCTGTTTACATTTTCTTCCATCTGGAGCTCAAGTGAAAAGAATAAAATTTTGTTTGATTGTGGCGACCCAGGTCAGGGAATTAGAGATGCAACAAAATTCCCCTAAACCAGTATGATCCACAAACTGATTTCCCCTAAGCCAACACAAATTTATTTCCTCCCTAGAGCAAGCAGCATTCTGGACATCAAACAAGATGAAGATTTTCCAGCAGTTGTCTTTCCCTTCTCCCAACCTCTGTTGCCATTCATTGTTTTCATCCAAAGAACTATTTCACCCACAAGTCTCATTTCCATGTAGTAGGGTCAAACAAGGCAATCTTCTCAACCACAGGGAGAAAGCAATATAAGTTTGAGGAAATTTTAATAGATCTTCTTTGTCTAATCACACGCAATGAGATAGATGTTGATTCCTTGTCAGCAAATTAAAATTACAGTAGTAGAGAAATGTAACTCACCAAGAGGAATTGCTCAATGGTGAAATCAACTTTACTAAGATGTGGGAAACAAGTTGTGGCTTTTCTAAAGCTCCTTTCTTACCATGCTAACCATAAAGACACAAATACTAAAGATCATCTATTATTAATTGCAAAAGAACAAATATGGAAAATAAAGAGCTAACTTCTAGATGAGCTGAAATTTTGACCAAGAAGAACAACTTTATAAAGTGGCAAATATGTTTCTCACAGAGGAATAAGGTGTCTCTATGATGTTTTCATATTATTTTACAAATATCTCTGAGTATTCAAATATACTTTACCCTAGTCTCATTGCATACTGCTATAAAATGGATTTAATATTTTTTGAAAATTATACAATATTTTCAGATATAGACATAAGTTTTTACATTACTTTTACACTATATATATATATATATACAATATACATACTATATAAATATATAATAGGTTTTGGTTTTGCACATTCTTTGACTATTCAATTCATTTGTTGTGTCAGTCATTTTCAATCTTCTTCTTTTATGTAATTTTTTCCAAACCTTGGTCTTTTCAGACCTGTATTAGTTTTCTATTGCTGCTGTAACAAATCACCACAAACTCAATGGTTTAACATAACACACATTGATTACCTTACAGTTCTGGAGGTCAGAAATCCCATGTCTGGGTGCTGGCCAGGTAGCATTTGTCTGGAGGCTTTAGGAGAGAATTAATTTCCTTGCTTTTTCCAGCTTTCTGCATTCCTTGGCTTTTGGGCTCTTCCTTCCATCACTTCAAACTTTTGCTTTCATGTCACCCCCCACTACTACTAACCTTGATCTTCCCACCCCCCTCTCATAAGGATGCTGGTGCTTGATGATGATGTTGGGTTCACCCAGATACTCCAGGATAAACTCTCCACCTCAGGGTCTTTCACTAAATCTCATCTGTAAAGTCCCTTTTACTATGCAAGTTATCATATTGACAGGGGCTGGAGATCAGGATGTGGACATTCTTGGGAGCCCATTATTCAGCCTACCATAATACCTAGTAATTTATGTATCAGTTGATTCTTTTCCATATCATATAATTTCATGCACATATTACTTTAGTCTTTGTTCAGTACTCATCTTTCATTTTTTGGCATGCTTAACATTTTTATATTAAATTATTTTTCTCTATTATAATAATAAAAATCTCTTTTAGGTTTGCCAGTCCATCTTATCAAATTGTCATTTTAAATTATTTTCCTTATACAAAACTAATAAATTATGTTATAATGCTTTTCACAGAGAATATATGTGTTAATGTATGTGTATTTGTCATTTATCTTTAAAAAAGTAAATTTTGTCTGGAGACTGTTTTTCATGTGTGACTACCAATTTCTTTTAGTTGGGAGAAAAATTAAACTACTGCTTTGTGTGTACCTACTATGTGCTAAAAATTATAAATAATCTTGAATTCTCAGAACTAAATGGTAAAGGTAGGTATTATTATGTTCATTTTAAGAATGACAAAACTGAGACTCAGAGGGGACTGGTGAAGTCTCCAACGCTGTGTAGATGATAGATGGTGGATTTACTGTTTGAATGTAGACTCTAGTCAAAAGTTACGTGGTAAAAAAATAGGTAAATTTATTCTATAGATTATATCATTGGTATAGTTTTAAGTACTGTTTATCTTTAAAAAAAAATTCTTTCCTGTGTATATTCTACTCTAGATTCTGGGTTCTATTATGAATGAATGTTTCCCCCATAAGTCTCCAAATGAGTTTATTAAAATAAGGGCATAACATGTAGAAGACTGAAACAGGACCCACAGCTTTCACCTCTCACAAAAATCAAATCACAGTGGATAACAGACTTAAACGTTAGGTGCGAAACTATTAGAATTCTAGAAGAAAATGTAGGAAAGACTCTTACAGACATTGGCCTAGGCAAAGAATTTATGAAGAAGACCCCTAAGGCAATCACAGCAACAACAAAAATAAATAAATGGTACCTGATTAAATTAAAAAGCTTCTGCACAACTAAAGAAACAGTCACAAGAGTAAACAGACAACCTGCAGAATGGGAAAAAATTTTCACATATTACACATCAAATAAAGAACCGATAACAAGAATCTATTTAGAACTCAGGAAAATCAGTAAGAAAAAATTGAACAACCCTATCAAAAAGTGGGCAAAGGACATGAATAGAAATTTTCAAAAGAAGATATAAGAATGGCTAACAAACATGAAAAAATGCTCAGCATCTCTAATCATCAGGGAAATGCAAATCAAAACCACAATGAGATATCACTTAACTCCAGTGAGAACGGCCTTTATCAAAAAGTCCCAAAACAATACATGTTGGCATGGATTCGGAGACACAGGAACACTCATACACTGCTGGTGGGACTGCAAACTAGTGCAACCCCTGTGGAAAGCATTATGGAGATACCTTCAACAGAGTCAAGTAGACCTACCATTCGATCCAGCAATCCCATTACTGGGCATCTACCCAAAAGAACAAAAGTCATTCTATAAGAAAGACACCTGTACCTGAATGTTTATAGCAGCACACTTCACAATCGCAAAGATGTGGAAACAACCCAAATGCCCATCAATTCATGAGTGGATTAGTAAAATGTGGTATATGTATACCATGCAGTATTACTCAGCTATAAGAAATAACGGTGATATAGAATCCCTTTTGTTCTCCTGGAGAGAGTTGGAACCCATTCTATTAAGTGAAGTATCCCAAGAATGGAAAAATAAGCACCACATGTACTCACCAGCAAATTGGTTTCCCTGATCATCACCTAAGTGCACATTTGGGAATAACACCAATTGGGTATTGGACAGAGGTGGGGGATGGGGGAGGGGATGGGTGTATACCTACATGATGAGTGCGATGCGCACTATCTGGGGAATGGACACGCTTGAAGTTCTGACAAGGGGGGATGGGGGGGACATCGACAATATATATAACCTGAACTTTTGTACCCTCATAATAAGCTGAAATAAATAATATAAAATAAATAAATAAATAATAAAATAAAATAAGGGCATCATGAGCAGTTTGAAGTGAACTTCAGGTTTCCATGGGCACTTGAGGAGAGGTTGTCTTCTCATTTGTCATTCAATTTTTCTCATATCTCTTGAAAGGTTATTTTCCTACATTCTGTCTCCAGGAGGCTGTCCCTGACTCAATCATCCTTAGACAAAGTTAGTTGTTGCTGCTTCTGTGCTGTTTCTTGGTCTTGTCTTTCGTTATCTGTTCACTGAGCAGACGGAGTTCAACTCTTTGTCTTCACCCCTACACTGTAAACTCAGGGGAAAAAAGGACCTGGACTATCTGGTTTAAAAACTACATACCATATCCTAGTACACTTGGATGAGAATACATCTGATGGGCACTAAAATCTCCTAGGTACTAACTAGGTATATAATTATTGATGAAAGGGATGAATGAATAAATGAATAAATTGTGAGTTTTACAGAAATTTTAAAAATACTTACTAGGGCTTTGTGTGGATTATGTTTAATGCTGCTATTCTAATTTTTCTTGTGATTTTCAATATGTATTTTTCAGTATGACAAAATACTGTATTATATGTAAGCCTGTTCAGTTGGGTTAACACCCTTAAAGGCTTAGACTGATAAGACAAACAAAAAGTCTTAATTTTGGCATTCTTTTGTATAACAATGATTACCTTAATATAAGATTATATATTCTTGTCATTCACAGAAGAATGATAGCAGTGCAGAGAAAAATAAAAAAAAAAAGTATATCACTGGGACCTGTTTAATAGACATAATATTTATGTAAAACCTGTACTTTAACCATTGTATTTACTCAGAAAGTCATTTCTGTTAAAAAATTAGCAAGTTGTTCTATTGACATGGCCAATTGATTAATTTTATTTTTCTTAACTTTTAATTTAATATTTAGGTGTTTCCCAAAGAAGAAAGTTGATCAAACTATCTATGAAAGTACCACAATTTAAATTTTTTGCAGGACTCTTCCTGCATTATCTTTTATAAAGCAACAAATACTTCTTCTAGAGCAAACATTTGGCCCAGATTAATCTTCCTTATAAATTTATATTTTCATATATGGAACTTGCTCAAGGCAAGGTAAGCTTGCATAGGCAAAAACGATTTTAATCTTACATTTTCTTAGTGAAGAAGAAAAACAGCTAAAAGGCATTTCTCAAGGGTTGGGAAATTATAGATTATTCATAATTGAGCTATTGCAATGCAAACAACTAAGTTGTTTTTTTCCCTATAGAAGATCAGTTGGCTTTGTCTTTCACTTGACAAAATTCACTTATCAGAAGAACCTTAAAATTAAATCCAGTAAAAATTCTGCACCCACATGTTTTTATATGACAAAATCTCAGCATCCTCAAAATGAAATTTCAGTATCTTCATTGTTACTTTTCCTTTATAAAGTTTTTCTTTAAGGAGGTTGGTTAAAATTTTATCTGAATTTGTATTCAACCTAAAAACTAGCTCAGGATTCCTAAACCTTGGCACTGTTGACATTTGGCTGGTATGGGAAGGTCCATGCCCTCTACCTACTAGATGTCAGATATGATAATTAAAAGTGTCATCAAATAATGCCAGATGTCCACTGGGGAGGCCGGGGGCAAACTCACCACTGGTTGAGAACACTAGCCTAGCCAAACGAAAGAACCAAATAGAATCAGTGCTGTGTCTACTAAATCCAGAGACCTACTCTCTGATATTTCTGGATAGTACAGAATGAAGAACTTCAGTAATGATCAAGGTCTCTGCATATGTTTTAAAATGAGGATTTTGTGCTTGACTTTGAAAACCCAAGCGATACATTATACTTTGGAAACTAGTCAGAGGACATGTACTGACATGCCCTGAAACAGAGTTAACCTATTTGATTATTTCTAATGCTCAGACTTACGACTTTAGAGCCCAAAGCCACCCCATACACCCAAACCCATAGCTATGACAACTAGCCTAGTTACCCAAGTGAAAGCATGGAGTGAGGTCAGCCACTCTGCCCCTACAGCATAGTTCCTGGCTTTTCTCAACAAATTCTAAAGGTTGCTAAACTGAAATTGCTAGAGGTATTATTTAGAAACCTATACATTGAAAGGGCAACACACAAGCACACACTGAAATTTTTTATAAAAGATATACAATATGCACCTTTCCCAATTAGTGAATTACATACACACACACACACGCACGCATGCATACATTTTAAATTTCTTTCTTCCTATGACTGAATGAAGTCAAGTTGTTTTTGTTTTTTCCTAGTGTCTTGTCTGAATTGAAGAAACAGCTTCTCCTTGTGGACCCAGCTCTTCCATTTCTGTTGTTCCTGAAATGCTTACAAACATGTTGGCCTTTTCAAATTCATCTGTCTCCTAGGTGAAGAACTGCCTATTCTTCAGTGACTATCTAATTATTTTCACCAAAAGGAAGATTCTGAAAGGACCAGCACTCCAAACCTTCTGGGTTTTATTTTGTTATGTTTTCTTTGTAGGGAGCTGGGAGACAATGTTTACCTAAGGGATTCCAAGTAGGATCTCAGGAAATATCACTCCTGGATGGATCTTGTTCTCTCAGGGTAAGGCCATGAGTATATGCACAGAATATTGCCAGAATTTACCAGAAGTATAGATCCTGTACATTTGAACTAATGAAATCTTGAGATAGGCACGCTGGATTATGGGTTGCCAGGCTGATTCTCCAAGTTTATTTAGTTCCCTTGTTTATATAAACCACAACATTTCTATAACTCCTTTAGAGTAGCCTGACAGGTACATTTGTTCTGGAAGAGGGATAATGAAGCCAAAATTCTGCCAAAACACTTCAAAGGGCAAATCAAATCCAAACAAAAGAATTGGCAGTATTCCAGTCATCTCCTTAAATCTGCAATATTTTGACTATGGAGGTGTATAATCTCACCTTCTTTTCTAGAAGACTGACAAAATTCTTACTACTCAATTGGGATTTTTCTGATGCATCTGTTTTCTGGCATGCATTGCTTCACAAAGTTCAGACTCTGAAATGGCTTCATCCTCAAGCCATGTGAGTGAGTTACATTGCTCCCTTAAACACCATGTGTGGCAATTGTCTGACACAGCGAGGTTCTCTTGTAAATCAGAGTGTGTCTCCAATATTATAAAAGAAGTTCAGTCTATCTGATAATGTGAGCTAGAATATTATTTCAATGAAAAGAAATCAATGGCTTGCATGCACCATCTCATTTATTCCTCATAAAAACTAAAGGAGTTAAGTCTTACTAATCCCATTACATGGATGAGGAAACTGAGTCTTAGAGATACTTTCATAAGCTACACATGACATAGAAGCTAGCCTTGGTTCACACAGCTTCAATATATATAGGGTCAAAACTCTGAACAATGATTGTCTGAATTTAGAACCCACACTCTTATCTAAGAATCTTTCTTTCTTTCTTCAAACGGTCCACTTATTTCTTCCATTTGAAAGTGGGTCAGTGTGCCTATCTGATAATTTAAAAAAATCCTTCATAATCCTTAATAAAAAAGAGCTCTATATTTGTTAATTTCTACCTAAAAGTGATTACATAAAGAAAGCCAGTTAATTAAATATGTACAAGAGAGTCTTCTACTTGTATTAGACACATTCTTATAGAGATGTGAAAAGACCAATGTTTGCAATTTATTTCCATTGAACAAATATTTACTGAGTGACTGTCAGAAACAACACAACAAGCACTACGAGGTGACACACATCAGAAGCTAATAATCTATCAGGGAAGCAGAAACAAAGGAGAATAAGATAGTTCTAATAGAAGATTCATAGTACTACTGTGACATTTTCATAAAAGTATTAGACAATATAGGAAAGTTTTGTTTTTGATTTCTTTTTCTTGATAATCTTAGAACCAGAAAAACATTTCTAATTATAATATCAAATCTAAGAGTCATAAAAGAAAGATTGGTACATTCACCTACATAAATATAAATTCTGTGTAAGCAAGGAAAAGTCAAAAGCAAATTATATACTTGGATAAAAACACTCACAATTTATAGACAAGATTCTAATGCCCATTATATACAAATAGTTCTTAAAACTTAACAAGAAAAAAAACATACAGGGTTTATGTACAGTGTTAATCATTGCAGCATTGCTTACAATAGCAAAACAGTTGGAAATACCCACTCATCAAAAAGGACGGGTTACATATATTATGTTGTATGGATACTATATCATATCATGCGTGCATTTAAAAATGAGATTTTTAAAAAACTGATATAGAAGCATTCTAGAAGATATATTGTAAAGGTATAAAAAGTAGAGCCCAGATGGGCACAGTAGCACGCACCTGTAGCTCCCACTACTGAGGAGGCTGAGGCAGGAGGGTCACTTGAGCCCAGGCGTTCTGGGCTGTAGTGCATTATGTTTATTGGGTGTCCACACTAAATGAGACATCAACATGATGACCTCTCTGAAGCAGGGACCACATGTTGCTTAAGGACGGATGAACCCGCCCAGGTCAGAAACATAGCAGGGAAAAACTCCCATGGTGACTTATAGTGGGCTTAAGCCTATGAATAGCCACTGGGCTCCAGCCTGAGCAACATAGCAAGACCGTGTCTTATGAAAAAAAAAATTAAATATTTTTAAAAAGAGCCCAGGATAAAACTTATCTTAGACTAACATAAGTATGCATTTTTATGTATACATATGTATTTTTAGAAAGATAACCTGTAAGAAATTCATAGTAGTGTTTGCCTATACTAGTAGCTAGGGAGCTAGCAGATAAAGATGAGAGGGAAAATTTTCACTGTTATATATGAGTTAATCACATACTCAAAATTTAAACTAAACAAATTTTTAAAAAGGAATATTTTGTAGAATCCATTATGGGAGTCTTCCAGGGAAGAATCAGAAAGAGTTTAATAGAAAGTTAAAAGATAACTGATTTGGTAGGAAGGAGAATCAGTTCAGCTGTGATATACTGAATGACTTTAGTTTTATAATAATTGGATTCTTTGTCCTGGGGCATGTCAGACACAGTTGACAATGTGGGTTGAAAATTTTAACATTGTCCAAATTCACATTGCTCCGAACCTACAGCACTTAGCTACCTCCATTCCAAACTTATGCCAAGACTTGTCTTAAGTATGCTAGTCTAAACCATATAGCCTGACTTCTCCCATAATATGAGAAGGGAATTCTGATGAATGGAGGTCATTGGAACACTAAAAATTTGTGTAACGTTCATGGACATGAACGTTGAAGTGAAGGGACAGTAATGAAGACCACCAGCCAAGTGTGATGTTATCCTATGTAATTTTCCCTTATCGTTTTTTCACTATTATGTTTCATACCAGTTGTGGACATTGACTATATTTGCTTGTTTTAACAGTTTTATACTGTTCCTCTGTAATCAGCCCAGTGATGTGTTATGTTTCTTTCTCTATTTTCATTCCTTTTCAGGAGGGACTGACCTATAGCCCTGGGACCAGACGTGGACCCATGATTGGAGCCAGCCCAGTTCATCCCATGCTCACAGTTAGGGAGAACAGGTGAGTTAAAAGAATGATTCTCAATTCTGGGACCTTTTTATAACTACTGAAACATACATGATCTCTCTTCCACCAGGGCTACTTACTAAGATATAAGTGTGTAAGCCTAGAAAGTCTGGAGTCATCTACATAGAGTAAGTGAGTTATTGGAGAATAAAGTCAACAATAGGTGTGTGCATGAGTCTGTGTGTGTGTGTGTGTGCCCATACATGTATGTGCATGAGATAGAGCTTATATAATTTGAATTCCTGAATCAAATCCCAACTACTTCTGACACTTTACTTCCTGAACCAAAATCTGTCTGTCTGTCTGTCTATCATGGGGATTTTATTACTTAAAAGAGATCTGACATATACAGCATTATACTTGCTGATATAGTCGGTATAATTATAAACTCCATGATTCAAATTCTTTCTCTATTTCAGTTAAGACCCAATTCCATAAAATTTGTGAACATTGAATACATCGTTCTTTGCCAAGCAATTCAAAGACGCTCAACTGCTCTCATATCTCTTTATTTCAATATATTTCAACAAATGTGATCTGTAACTACTATAGTCAAGGCTCTGTTTCAGTGAAACAAGCAATCATATATAAAAGCAAATCATAGAGTCAGTGAAATGACTTAATAAGGCTGGACACAGGACTCTGGTGCTTGAATTTTGACATGGGACAGGAAATACATAAAAAAGAAGACAGATTCCTTGTGGATTATCTTATTTTACCATTAACCTAGAGTTTCACCTTTCTATAATGTGTATCTTTGAATTCTTCTTAAGCTTTAAAAGAGAAGAAAAATCTGTAATATTCTATAAACAAAGCACAAATAGCACTTAAATTGAAGGCAAAATAACAAAATATTTTAGGACACATGACTCAGACCTCTATAGCTCATAAATTCACTTTTTGAAATGTACATCAACTATATTACAAATTATATAGTTATATTTTGCCCTGCCCAGAAAGAAATACATAAGATCTATGTCTCATGGCATTTACATATTAGTAGTAGCTGAAATTTTATAGATGTTGCTTTACTGCTAGAAAAAAAATGCAGTTATTTTGGGATCTCTACAGCTATAAACCTCAACATAGATTTTTACAGTGCTGAGTAAGCTTGGATAAAATTAAAACATAAAATTTCCCCACATGGCTACTTTGGTTATCTTTGGGAGTATTATTCATTTGAGGATTTTTATTTCAAATAGCAAATATACATATGTACTTTCTTTTCCTTTTGCTTGATGTGGACTAAATTAATGAAACTAATATAACAAGCAGGCAGAAATCATCTGTCAAAGACACTTGCAAGACATTTTGCATAGAAATGTCCTTGTGTTTTGACATTCTGATTTCTTGTTTTCTGACAGTGCTTTAATTTGCTTTAAGAATTGTTTTAATCAGTTGCCAAATGTTTCTTGTGCCACACTGGTTAGAAATAATTGAATTTTGTAAAGATGTAGCACAGTAGCTGGGATATGATTAAAAATGGTTTTTTTTTTCCTTGACCCTTTTTGCTTTCAAACCCAAGGTCTAATTAAAAACAACGCATTCTAAAAGAGATTATCACCAAAGAGAGATTTAATAAAGCTTTACAGGTTAGTTTTGAGAACACTGTCATTTTCTTTAACTGGAGGACTAATGCCGATGCCGCAATGACCAAAGTGAGTAATTAAGCATCTTTCAGCCAGCCCATGTTTAAACTGCAGTTTCTCAGAGCTTATAAATTCTCGAAAATAAATCTCTCTGGGGCCATCTCGACTCGAGAAGGATATTTTAAAATGAGCTATAGAACTGAACTTTGCTCTTCCCCTAAAGTGTGTCACAGATTGCAGAATGCTTATTTATAGAACTACTTTAAGTACAATCATGGCCTCTTCTTTTGAAAAAAAAATGTGTTTTACTAAATTTTTTTCTCATTCCACTTTAAGATGAAAAGCATCTTCCTTTGTTTATGAAATTCTATTCACAAAAGGCAGGATTGTATTTTAAAGAAAATAGACCT
Organism: Eulemur rufifrons; assembly: GCF_041146395.1. Lineage (NCBI taxonomy): Eukaryota > Metazoa > Chordata > Mammalia > Primates > Lemuridae > Eulemur > Eulemur rufifrons. The sequence goes on along the minus strand of NC_090989.1, from coordinate 180,115,337 downwards.
TTAAAAATGTGAAACACCAAATCATGATCTTTTGTCAACTTCTAGAACTTTTACAACTAGAAAAGACCTTAGAAATCATCTAAGGAAAAAGAGATAGTTTTCAGAAAAACATTTTATTTTGCCTTTCCAGTGTCCACTATTTATTCTGTTACTGATGATTCCATTTTCCTTTGCAAAATTGCTCCCCCACCCCAGCCCATGGGCCGTTATACACAGTTCATTTTCTACTAGTTCCTGCTACATAGTTTTTTGGAGCTCATTGATCTCTGGTCTTTCCAATGCCTGGATTTCCTTCTCTTTTGAGTCTTTAAGTTTACTTGGGTCCTTCTAATTAAGTCCTTTTTGGCTGGTGAGAGCTCAAGTTGGTGTCTGTTGCTTGCTCTGAAAGAACCCTTGCTGACTTTAACCCATTAAATGCAAGGCTAATTAGGACAGGAATTGTGTCCATCATTGCTTCATGACCTAAAGTCTGAAATACAAAAAAAAAAAAAAAATTTGTATAATTAATGAATAAAACTTAGAAGAACGAAGTGATAGGGACATCACAGTCAGATTGTTGGGAGGGGCTGAATTAGAGGTTAACTTTTTCTTGACTTTTCCTTCCTTTATTTCTTCCAAATACATGGCTTTTACTTAAATTTCCCGTGCCCTCCTCTGGTTTTTCTAAAGGCACACATGCTTATACTGCTGTTTCTTGACACAAGTACCATTTCTTTAATACGGTCAATTTATATTATCCGTATGCTTCTTATATTTTATCTGAGCATGAAAATATCCCAGGAAAGCCATTGGATGTCTAATTTATTAAGGGAATAATCCTTAAAATAATAAATTAAAGATCACGACCTAAAATTGAACACTGATTGCCACTAATTATTTTCTAACTCATATTTATTCCAATACACTGTGTACTGGACATTGTTTGGATAAAAGGAAGTACAATGTTTCACAGTTCACCTAAGATACACGTAGAACACAAAGAACTACTTGATTCAAAAGATTATTTTCTAAAGGATAAAGTCAGACTCTTAAACATGTCCTGTAAGGATGTCTGCTGTTGGGACTTACTTTCCCTTTTTCACCTCAGATGTCATCTGCTCTGAACAACCAGAGCTTCCTAGCCTCACACCCATTGTAGGGCAAGTCCTCCATGTACTGTAGCATCTCAAAGGAATACCTGGGGCCCGTACTACTTACTCTACCTCTAATACCATTCCTTGGGCCTTTTTTGTCATTCCGTAAGATTCAGGGGAAAAAATTTAACTAATTCATGTACCCTTTTCCAGTTGATCTAGGTATATTTGCATCCCCCTCCTTTATCTCTTACAACTCTTTCTACAAACATTAATTCTACTATTAAATACATCTAACCATAATTATTTTTACATCTGTATCTCTCCAAATATTCCACAGGCTCCTCAATGGCAAGAACTAGATCTTGGTCATTCATTTATTTCTTTTACTTCTCCCCAGGTTAACTGTTGCATTGTCATTGAAGGCTAAATATATGTTTGACAAATAGAAGCATAAATAAATTGAAACATGACAAAAAGTGAGAACTCAAATCGTAGGCCAGGGTTCTTTCCATGACACCAAGCTGACTTTATCCACAACAGACAGGACAACAGACATGATATACTCTAATTGTAAGTCAAAATTCTTTAGTTTAATTGAAGCTATATGTATGAAGAATTATGTAAGAGTGGTTTGGGGGACATAGATAATTTTTTCTGATGTTTTAGGCTATGCATTTTCTGATTCAAATGCCAATATGCTTTAGAATGTATTCTTTTAGTTAGAAATTCACAGTGAATTATTCTACTTCTTCATTTTACTTTGTGTGTGGATGTCCATGAGCCTTAAGCTCACCTAATATTGCGGCTTATATTCACTCAACTCGAATTACAAATGCAATTTGAACTAACTAAATAAATAAATATCAACCCTCAAGCTTTGCTTTGGTTGAATAATATGAAATAAACACAGCTTGTAGCCCTAATTAACCAGGTAATTGGTACTGTGTAGACTTGGTCTGTGTTTGTTTGATAGTGTATCTTCATGCTCATGCCGTGGTTTCTATTAGACTTAATTAGGCCCCCCTGCTACTTTAACTCTAGGGTGTCCTCAAAATGAGTGTTGCGTCTATTAAATTTAATTACTTCCCTCTGTGGATCAAGTGCCTAAGATGCTGCTATTAAAAGGAGGTTGTTACTAAGAGAGGCTGCTCCTACACTGGAACATACATTTGTAAAACAACTCCCAATTTCTTAACATCATGGTTCCGACTGGCTGTGTGTAATTCTTGCATGAGTTTATTCTTTTTAGTAAATATGCTTTATGGAGTAAAAAGTCCCGAATGAATATGAGTACGTTGTTCTTCAATCTTTTTTTTTTTTTTGGCATGTCCTCTGAACATTGATTATTTTGTTCTACTTGATTGGCATTTCAACAAGAAAATGGCATGTGGATTGTAGGCATATTGTGGCTAATGGCTACTGGTGCATGGGCCTTGAGGCTATATATGCTTTTTCAATAATTAATTTATTACTAATATCCCTAAGGATGTTGTAGTAGAAAGTGAAAGGTGATGGAAAAAAGAAAAACACAACAGAGAATTGTGCTCACTGTGGATCAAGATCTATTACAAACACTTTTAACTCAGATAATTGAACTCTGGAGTATACCATCACTTGAATTTTCATTTTAGAATTGTCCCAACTTTATTCCATTGATCTTCAGATGCATTTATGAGCAACCTTAACACTGATGATTTGTCTAAAGAAGCTCAAGCAATATTAGAAAAATAGGACAAATATATTATTCTATTTTCTATTAATAAGAATATTTTCTTGAATTTATAATACTTGTATGCAAGTCTTTTTTGGCCATTGACTAGCTGGGTGACTTTGGGCAAACTCCTTCAATAAAATGAAGGTGTTATAATTCCTGCCTTACCAAACTTACAAGGTTGTCAGGATGACAAAATAAGAATGCTCTGAAATTTCCACATTAATATTCATTTAGGATATCACTATTCATACAAATACATAAAGTCAAGACAAAAAATAAAATAACATAGCAGAGATGAAGCTAAGCTATTTTGCACATTTAGTCAAAAATGTCCATCCCATAAACAAAACTATATGGTTTTGAAATGTTTTGACTGAATTTTTGACCCAACTGACGTGGTGTTTTGGCATCCCTAAGACATCATTTAAAATACCAATTATTTTCTTACCTTTTATTACCTTCTTCCAGGTATTAGCACATGCCAGAAAACTAATTATCAAAGGCAGTTTTCATCATGCAAAAAAAAAAAAGTGATCAAATTACTCGGGTCAGTTCCCAAATAAGTACTTTTATATGATCTAGGTGCTTAAATGAACTGTCTGTGCTCAATTACCTGCTCTTGGACCATGTTCCTCAAGTGCTTTTTGCCATTGCTCTTTAAAAATTTGCTATGTGGTCATATCTTTGGAATGTAAATTATTCAAAATACAATTAAAATAAGGCAGTTCTAGTTAATCTGGGACTAGTTTTTGATCCTGGACAATTAGAAAGGAAAGATACCTTCTGTATTCTATAAGGAAGTGTTGAAGGTTCTATTCTCTAAAGAATAAAAAATTGTGGTGCAGTAAGAGGGAAAGAGACAGACAGATCTGTCCCATGAAAGACACATTCTTTAATTCTGCACTGCCCTTGATAACAGGGCCAATACCAGTTGTTGGAAGTTAAAAAAATAATGCGAGCAGTAATAGCAATAATAGCAATGACTCATATTTATTCAGTGTTTGTATGTACTAGGAGATATACATTTTGTAATTAAATCCTTTGAACAACTTTGCTAGGTAGGTATTATTGCCCTGACTTTACAAATAAAGAAACTGAGACTTAGAGAGTTTGAATGAATTGCTCAGTATCACATACCAGGATTTAAACTCAGGGCTTGAATTTGAAAATCAAAGTCCACTCTTAATTTTTACGTTGTATTGGGAGAGAGGCAAAATTCCACATCATGTAACTTGATCTGGGTTCTTTAACAACAGAATGAGCTTGCCAGCATAATAATTCTTATTCACAGAGACTGAACTTTATAGGACAACAAGCTTGAAGTGACTTTGTGGATCAGGAAATGAAGTACAGAGCTGCAAAGTGGCTTTTTCATCATCAAGAAGCTGGTTAGAAGCAGAGATGAGACAGAAGCCAGGTCTCCTGTTTCCCAATCTAGTGATCTTTTCATCACATCCTGTGTTTTTCCTAGTTGATGCTGGAGGAGCACTTACAAGGATGTTGTAGAGGTGTTTGCACAAGGAATGGCGCAGTGGGCTGTGTTAGCCAATGTTTTTGTCTGTCTACCTTGATTTTCTACCTTTCTTCCTGTAATTGATACCAGCCCCTAGTCATAGGGACGAGCTATAGGAGTTGGCAAATGTTCTAACCTGTTTTCTGGGTAACAGTGATCGGCCCAAAATCAGAGTGCCTCTTTGGTATTAATCCATGGATATTCAGAGACACCAGGTGCTTTCCACTGAAGTTGCTAAAATGTGCTTGTTTTTAACTTATGTCCAGTAGAAGGAAATTGAGGCTGTGCACAAAAAGAAATAGAAATGAGAGAAAGTCAACAAAAAGTCTGGTGCCATTAAACCCTGGGTACTAAATCCTAAATCCATCTGTCATTTGGTTCTTTATTTAATTCTACAGACTACACCTTTATCTCTCCTTGCCCATATGGGTAAATTAATTTCTCTTTTCTTTGAATTCATTTGAATTGGGTTTAAGCTTCTTTTGCAACTGAAAAACAGAGGCCTAACTATAAAAGACGGAAGGGCTGAACTCTGTTTCCCTTGAGGTGTCTTCTGATTCTAAGTCTCAATGGGTCATTAATCCTTAAGTCTACCATGTTCAGTCATTTGCCACCGTTGCCTATTCCATAAATTCATGGAAGCCTCCAGGAGGTCTACTTGAGCCACTTAGCTCTGAGGTTAAGTGAAAACTCTTCCAACACAGAGCCCTGGAAAGAGAGTCTAAAAGTGAATCCCAATCTTCATAAAGTACTTAGCTTTCTTCAGGGGAATTAAAAACTGTATAGCTAGTAACCTCTCTTTAGCACCACTGACAAGTGGCATTTGAATGAAGCATTTTATAAGAAAAATCTTATTTTCTGCAGAGAAACTCCTTTGTGATCTTATGCACCAGGTTACATCCTCCCAAACACTTATTTAGTATCATGTAGACATGGGAACTGACATGGCTATTACTGTGCCTGAAATTTAGTTGTAATTTTCTTACTACTTCTCGGAAACAAGTCTTTAAAATTCTGAAGCCAATAGTCAACACAGCCAAAAAATATGAGCTTTTCAAAATAATCACAAATTTTTTTGTTCAGAATATTCAGTTGCTTTGAAGAATAATTTGTGGATAAGTTGATGATCAGCAATTCATGTAAACACAGCAACACTGACAAAACAAGGATTCACAGACAATGACAATATACATAAAAATAAAATAAAATGCAGTACTCTCGTGGAGTATAAAATTATTAAAACTTTAATATTGCCTATAAATTAATAAACTGCAAATATATTTTGCTAGTTCTACATTATTTTTCATGTTAAACTGAAAAGAAAGATGTATAGCATGAAGGGTGTCATTAGGGCCAATAAAAGCCAGCTAAGATATTAATCATAACAGATACTATATTATGAATCTTTATGTTGAATTGTGGTCACAATGTCACTTAGACATTTAAAATGTTCTAAGCTTTTATACCTGTAATCATTCTTAGAGAGGGGCAAAGAAAGCAGGAATTTCCAGAAGCTGTCAGATACTCAAGAGGTGAACCTCTTTAGACCACTGACACAGTTGGAGAATTGAAAGTTTTCAAAGTCAAAGTATTGAAGAAGTGCCTAAAGTGCCTGTGTCCATTATACTCGATGATGGGCTTATCCACCTGTCTGTAACTTTAAGTCACTGACTTTGTATCAAGACTTGTCAACAATGGAGTGACCTTATGAAGGTCAAGGCATAGAAGGAATTATTGAATAGATTGATTATGCATCAGGCTTAGTGTGGGATTATGTCTAATTTTCTTAAGTGCCACTTAGGCAATAAATAGGCCAGAAAGAAGCTCACAACATACTAAACACGTGACATTCCTCTACTCAACCTTCCCAATATAGGTAGCCATTTAAAGAAGGCTAAGTCATTTCAAAGCAATACTGGAGAATAAAATTCTGTTTTTGGTTACCTTACTGTATCAATGTGACTGTTTCTCCTTTTAATATTTAAAACTTATTTTTTTTAAATGTAAACTAAACAGAAAGTTAAAAACCAATTTATGCTTCTCATACTTCCCCAGGTAATTAGTAATTAAAAATAAGGTTCAGCATTCAAATGTCAGATACACTATTCCTGGGAATTCACAGTCTTTGAATAGTGGTGTCCTTTCAAGAAACATTACTCAAAATGACAAGGGCAGGCCATCACTAGGAAAAAAAACCATTGCATTTCTACCTTCCCCCCTTCTTTAATGTTTTCTGAAAAAAATATGGTAGTAATTTATCTGTCTCATTCTAAGCCATTCCCCTTTGGGGGCACCCTTCCTTTCTTCACTGTCGCACTTTTGCATATCTTTCATGCACAGAGCCTTCTCCATCTTTAAATAGAGATGTGTACTAAAAACATTGAATAGAAAGGAGACAAGATGGCTGACCAGAGACACCAGCTGCCAGATTATCTCAGAAAATAAGGAAAAGTTTTAGATGAAAAAGATAAAACAACCCTATGAACAAACATAGATCAGGTGTAATTCCAAGGGGAAAGTGCTGAAACCTCTGCTTGAGCACCAGAGATTCCATGGGAAGAAGTTATGGAGCAGAACAAGAAGGAATAAGATGTCAGCAGGGAACAACCCCCAAGAGGCTTGGAGTCCAGTGAAAATGGTAGGTGGAGTGGTTTGTTTTTCCCTCCTTCACACCTCTGGCAGTCAGTAGGCTCCTGACCTGCTGGAGAGCCTTTCTACCCTCACAAACCCAAAAGCTGCCCACTGCCAGAGAACTGGGAGCTTCCTGAGAACAAAGCACCAGGCTGCCAGCCGCCTTGGGGTGCTTCCCCTCACCAGAGATCCAAGCCAAGATGGCAGGCACCATGTTGCTTCTCCACCCACCATGTAACTTTGTCCTCCCCAGGGGGCTTGAGGCCCTCAGTTTTCATCTTGATTTTTCCCACACAAACATGCCCCAACTCTGGCCCAGAGTGTGGGAGCCACAGGGGGCTGGTGGGTCCTGGGGGATCAGTGTGACCCTAGAGCCTGTACATTCCAGGTGGCCTGCCTTCCAGAGAGAAGGACAGAGATGACCAGAGTGTTAGCTTTCCTCCATTCAGACTCTTTTTCTCCCTTTCCCCTACACTGCCCACAGCTGCCAAGAGAGACGATTGAGCCAGGGCTCAGGAGAGGTTTCTTCCTCTCTGTTGGTGCATCTACCACACTGAGACTTCCATGGAGTGAAGCTCAAACTTTTCATCTTAAAGATATGCTGTGGACTAAGAGGTGCTTGGACTGTGAGCTCCCTGCTCACTGGCCTTCCCTGGTGCTGCTTGCATGGCTGCTCCACCAGAGCAGGGCACACTCCAAAGTGAAGGGATGTCAAACCTGCTTGACCACCCCATGGGCAACTCGGAACCAGAACGCTTCTCCTTCTCCCTTGCACACTCAGGGATTGATCTTCTGGGACCTGGAGACAGGCCCAAAGGCCAGATCCTATACTGCCAGGACTTGGTCGTGTTGCTCAGGGGTATGGAAGGGGGATTTTTGAACTAATTTCGGGAGGCATGGGAGCCAGGATGGGCAGAACTGAAGAGAGTGCAGTGTGGGCCCTAGCACAGCACACTTGTGGAGCACCCCTCCTCCCACAGGAAGGCCATACTCTAAGCCCACGATGGGATCCTGGATGGAGAAGCTCCCAGCCCAGAGCACTATCATGAGCTTAGTTGCTTTGAGCTTCTGCCTACTTGAAGACACCAGAGGGAGACTGCAGAGCAGCAGATGGGAGAGAAGAGTGAAAACTGCTCCTGACAGCCAGATTGTGAATCTCAGGTGTCCCCTACCCCACAAGCTGATTTTCTGGCTTGGTAGGGCCAATTCAGCCACTCCCTGGCAGTTTTCTCCAGAAGCCTGGAATGGACCTTGGACCCATGCCAAAATGCCTACCTTACCACCTTTTGTGGAGCCTAAGGGAAGGCTCTCCCCATCTAGCCCTGCCAAGCCTCACTCTCTCACCCGCCTCTGCTATGGTGGAGAATAAGAACTCATCTGGAAGTTCCAGGGCCCCACCCATCACCTGGAGCATTCAAGTGCCACACTTGAGAGGCTAGAGCCAGTCACAGGTCCCAAAAAATGACACTACAGCTTATTCCTTCTTGTAAGCACCACCTACTGACAGGGAGGTTAATTTGCACAGCCCTTTACAACACTTACTGACTCAAGCGTACAGGATGTGGTTGATTTTTACTCGCAAGCACCACCTATTTTTTCAGAGATTGAACTGAATCTCTGAACTGAATACAATTCATACTGTTGACAAGACCACAGGGCTGGGGAAACATAAAGGATTTCAAAGACCTCCATCCTCTCTCATCAATGAAAGACAGGGAATCTGCCCTAACACAGAGCTCACCACTGCTACAGCCTGCAAAAACCTAGCAACTGGGAAAATGAACACACTAAGGATATCTATAACCAAGACATTCATCCAGAACCTAGACCACCATCAAAGCACCACAAGCAAAGCCAAATGTTCTTACCCAGCATATGCTACAGACACATCCTTACAAGTGTGTATGTGTGGGGAAGCCCCATCTGACCAAAATGAAATCCAAAAATAAGAAGTGACAGCTGCCCCAGATGAGAAATAATCAGCAAAGGAACTCCAGAAGTATGAAAAATCAGAGCAAAATGACACCCACAAAGGGGAACACCAGCTCTCTAGCAATGGACACCAATCAAAATGAAAATATTAAAATGACAGATAAAAAATTCCAAATATGGATTATAAGAAAGCTCAAAGAAATCCAAGAAAAAATGGAAAACCAGCTCAAAGAAATCAGGAAAACAATTCAGGAAATGAATGCAAAATTCACTAAAGAGATCAACATATTAAAGAAAAACCATGTAGAACTTCTGAAAATGAAAAATTTATTTACGGAAATACAAAACATGGTGGAAAGTTTTAAAAATAGGCTAGACCAGGCAGAGGAAAGAATCTCAGTGCTTGAAGACAAATCTTTTGAATTAAATAAGTCAGTAAAAAATAATGAACTGAGAAAAAAAGGAAAGAACAAAGCCTATGACAATTATGGGATTATGTAAAATGCCCAAATATAAGAATCAGAGGTTGAAGAAGAAAACGCACAAAGGCTGGAAAACCTATTTGAGGGAATAATTGAGGAAAACTTCCCCGTTCTTTCAGGAGATTTAGACACCAAGGTACAAGAAGCTCAGCAAACACCTGGGAGATTCATTGCAAAGAGGCAATCACCAAGACACATAGTCATCAGATTGGCTGAAGACAACATGAGAGAGGAACTCCTGTGAGCCATGAGGTGAAGACATCAAGTAACTTACAAAGGAAAAGCCATCAGGATAACTGCAGACTTCTTAACTAACATTTTATAAGCCAGAAGGGATTGGGGCCCCATCTTTGGTCTTCTTAAACAGACCAACTGCCAGCCTGGAATTTTGTATCCTTCAAAACTAAATTTCATATATGAAGGAGAAATAAAGACTTTTCCAGACAAGTAAATACTGTGGGAATTTGTCAAGACCAGACCATCCCTGCAGGAAATACTCAGAACTGCATTACACGTAGATCAGCACAATAGATACTCATCAGTGCAAAGCCACCAAAAAGCTAAATCTCAGAGCTCATATAAAACAAAAATACAAGAGGTAAAATAATATAAAACAATAGTACAAAGCAATAAGGTACTACCCAACAAGATGAATAGAATAGCATCCCATATATCAATTCTATCAATCAACGTAAATGGTTTGAATTCCCCACACAAGAGATATAAGCTGTGTAACTGGATAAAAAAACACAAGCCAAGTATCTGATCTCTCCAGGAAACACATCTAATCCACAAGGACTCATACAGACTCAAGGTGAAAGGATGAAAAAAAATATTCCATGCAAATGGAAACCAAAAGAAAGAAGGCGTTGGCATTGTCATATCAGATAAAATACACTTTAAATCAACAGGAGTAAAGAAAAACAAAGAAAGGTCATTACATATGGTAAAGGGAGCAATTAAACAAGAAGACATAACAATACTAAATATTTGTCTATCTAACACAGTGGTACCCTAATTCATAAAGCAAATTCTACTAGATCTAAGCAAAGAGATAAACAACATCATCATATTTGCTGGGGATGTCAACACTCCACTGACAGAACTGGACAGATCATCCAAGCAGAAAAAAAATTAATAAAGAAACACTGGACATAAATGGGACCCTAGTATAAATGGGCCTAACAGACATTTACAGAACATTTCACCCCAAAACTGCTGAATATACATTCTTTTCATCAGCACATGGAACATTCTCCAGGATTGATCATGTATTAGGCCACAAAACATATCTCAACAAATTAAAAAAACTAGAAATCATACCATGTATCTTCTCAGACCACACTGGAATAAAACTAGATATCAACTCTAAGAGAAACAATCAATTCTACATAAAGTCATGGAAATTAAACAACCTGCTGCTGAATGATTATTGGGTCAATAATGAAATTGAGATGGAAATTAAAATATTCTTCAAACTTAATAACAAATAGACACAAGCTATCAAAATATATGGGATTCAGCAAAAGCAGTTTAAGGGGAATAATCATATCCATAAATACCTACATCAAAAAGACAGAAAAATCACAAATTAGCAATCTAATGACTTAAAGAGCTATAAAAGGAAGAGCAAATCTAACCAAAAGTCAACAGATGTAAACAAATAACTAAAGTCAGAGTTGAACAAAATTAAATGATAAACAACAAAAACAATACAAAGGATCAATGAAACAAAAAGTTGGTTCTTTGAAAAGATAAACAAAATTGATAGACCTCTTGCTAGATTAACCAGGAAAAGAAGAGAAAGGACCCAAATAAGCTTAATGAGAAATGGGAAAGGAGATATTACAGTTCATACCACAGAAATACCAAATATCATCTGTTAATACTATGAAAATCTCTACACACATAAACTCGAAAATGTAAGGGAAGTGGACAAATCCTTGGAAACACACAACCTCCTAAAACTCAATCAGGAAGAAATAGAACTCCTGAACAGACCAATAACGAGCAGCAAGATTAGAAGAGTAATAAAAAAATCTTCTAACAAAAAAAAAAAAAGCCCCAGAACAGGTGGATTCATAGCCAAATTCTACCAGACCTACAAAGGAGAGCTGGTACCCATACTGCAGAAATTATTCCATAAAATTGAGAAGGAGAAAATCCTCCTCGACTCATTCTACAAAGCCAGTATCACCATATTACCAAAGCCAGAAAAGGACACAACAACAACAAAAAATTAAACTACACAACAGTGTCCCTTATGAATATAGATGTAGAAATCCTTAACAAAATACTAGCAAACTGAATTCAACAACACATCAAAAATAATAATAGTAAGCCACCATGACCAAATGGGCTTCATCCCAGGGATTTACAACTGTAAATCAAAAAATGTGATTCACCACATAAAGAGAAGCAAAAACAAAGACCATATAATCATATGAATAGATGCAGAAAAAGCATTTGACCATATTCAGCAACTTTTCATGATAAAAACCCTCAACAAACTAGGCATAGAAGGAATATATCTCAAAATTATAAAAGTCATATATGACAAACCCACAGCCATCATCATACTGAATGGGGAAAAGTTGAAAGTATTCCCCCTAAGAACTGGAACAAGACAAGCATGCCCACTGTCACCACTTCTATCAATATAGTGCTTGAAGTCCTAGCCAGAACAATCAGACAAGAGAAAGAAATAAAGTGTATGCAAATCTGGAAAGAGGAGGTCAAACTATTGCTCTTTGCTGGTGATATGAGTTTTTATCTAGAAAACCCTGTAGAATCCACCATGAGACTACTGGAATTGATATATAAATTAAGCAAAGTCTCAGGTTACAAAATCCATGTACACAAATCAGAACAGAGCAGAGAACCCAGATATATAACCATCCACCTATAGCCAAGTGATCTTTGATAAAGCAGACAATAATACACAATGGGACAAGAAGCCCTATTCAACAAATGGTGCTGGGAAAATTGGATAGCCACATACGGAAGAATGAAACAGGATCCATATCTCTCAACACTCACAATAATTAATTCAACAGATAAAAGCCTTAAATGTAAGGCATGAAAGCATAACAATTTTAGAAGAAAATGTAGGAAAATTCTTCTAAGTATCGGTCTAGGCAATGAATTTATAAAGATGACTCTAATGGCAATCACAGCAACAACAAAAACATTTAAATAAATGGGACTTGATTAAATTAAAAAGCTTCTACACAGTTAAGAAAATAATCCACAGAGCAATAGACACCCTGTAAAATGGGAGAAAATATTCACAAGCTATATATTCAATAAAGGGCTTATAACCAGAATCTACAAGAGACTCAAGAAAATCAGCAAGAAAAAAAAAATAAAACAACCCCATTAAAAAATGGGCAAAAGACATGAACAGAAGCTTTTCAAAAGAAGATAGACAAATGGCCAATAAACATACGAAGAATGCTCAACATTATTAATCTCAGGGAAACGTGAATTAAAACCACAATGAGACATTACCTTACCCCAGTTAGAATGGCTTTTTATTAAAAAGTCCAAAAACAATAGATACTGGTATGCATGCAGAGAGAAAGGAATGCTTTTAAGCTGTTGGTGGGACTGCAAATTAGTACAACCTCTATGGAAAACAGCATGGAGACTCTTCAAAGAGCTAAAAATTGACCAACTATTTGTTCTAGCAATCCCACTACTGGATATTTACCCAAAGGAAAATAAGTCATTTTTATCAAAAAGACACTTGCACTCGAATGTTTATTGCAACATAATTCACAATTGCAAAGATGTGGAATCAATCTAAGTGCCCATCAATGCATGAGTAGATTAACAAAATGTGTTATATGTATACCATGGAGTACTATCCGGCCATAAAAAGGATGAATTAATGCCTTTTGCAACAATTTGGATGGAATTGGGACCATTATCCTAACTGAAGTATCTAAAGAATGGAAAAACAAACACCATATATACTTGCCATTTAATTGGAGCTAACCTTAGAGCACACGTTTTCAGAAGGAAGAAAAATTCAGTGGAAAACAAGTGAAGTGGAAGAGGATGGATGAAAACCTACCTAACGGGTACAATGAACACTATCTGGATAATGGGCACACTTATAAACCTGACTCAAACATTACAAAAGCTTTCCATGTAACGAAAACATTTGTACTCCTGTAATATTTGGAAATTCAAAAAAGAAGATAAAAAAAAGATTGGCTAAAACTAATAAAACATATTGACTTAGATGAAAAATAAACTAAAAGAACAATAGAATCGAAATTTTAAAAAAGGATGAAAATATACACACCCAAATCTTTGGTTTCAATTATAGGATGATCCAAATTTTTATGCCCTTATGAGATTGCCTCTCAACTTAGCCATTTTGATGATAATAAACATATTATCAGATACAATTTTATGAAAGAACAGAGGATAAAGCAGGTTATTGTACAGCTTGGGAATTTTGTTAATTTTGGAGGATGCTTAAGGACTATTACATGGTTTGCTTGGGACGTAGTTGTATCACCACCATCTCCCATTGTCTTCTTTCCCTCCTTCATTCATTTATTCAATAGTTACTATTCCTGTGCTGAACCCTTTACATATATTACTTTTTTTACCTTGACATAGAATTAGGAAGAAGAGGAGATAAATCCATAATGTAAAAATTTGTAAAATAATGTAAAATTATATGACATATGCATAGGAAATAAAGAGAGGTAAATATATACTGAAGCATGTATACTACAGAGATGTGATATAGAACCCAAGATTTCAGCATAAGCATTTTGAAAATCTTGCTTTTAACCCAATTTCTTAATTCAGCCTAACTAAACATTATATGAAAATTTCTTTATGTAAAAATTCTTCAGTAGTATATTGCAACTCAAAGAATGAAGATTATCGAAATTTGAATGATCCTTAGCACTTGGAAATTGTTTGAGAACAAGGGTTTTTTCTTAGCAACTCTCACAGTGCCCAAGTACATGTACTGGTGCTAAATAATTTTTAATTAATTAGTATTTTGACAAAGTAAAACAGGTATAATGTTTAAAGAATTCAATAGTGCCAAGTGCTTAGAATAAACAGCACAGTTTCCTGCTGCCTCCAGCACCCCAACTTTGGGAGGAGAAACTTTCTTCTGCATCTTGCTTCTAAATTTCCAAATAACATGCTTATATTGGTATCTCTGGTGGATTCATGTAGACTGTTATTATTTATTCAACTATCTATTGTGGCAGGTGAGGATTTTAGCTCTGACTGTCTACTTTCCCAAACTTCAGATTTCATATAGAGTTATATCACAATCTTTTCTTAATGCCATGTTCAGTGTTTTAAATATTATGACATCATAATAAATATTGTTCACTATTGAGTCATAGTTTACCATGATTACACTTTCTTGTTTGTTATTCTTCTTTCGTTTTCCCTGAAATAAACATTATTAATTTCTATTGCTTAATAGTCTTTGTATCTTTGGCCACATTTTTCCACACCATTCAACAGATTTTAAAAATCCTCTCAATACAATATTTATACAGCCAGTCCTGTCAGAAAATCTGCCAATTTCATTTTTTTCCCCTGCAGATGTCCTTTCCGGGGTTGCTTTCTTACTGCTCTAAACTATAACAGTTGATTTTATCTAAACTTGTTGCCAGGCTCTTATCATGGGTATTCCTTTGATCTCATCTTGGGAACACTTTTGAACTCTGTCTGTTGCAATAGATCTTTGTTTTCTGGATTCTATGCTTCCCTTTCTTATTTTCTTTCTTGCTACTATTGGAGTGTATCCTTCATTCAATTCCTCAAAAGAGTGCATGGAAGAATGTTTGAGACACTGAATATCTCAAAACATCGTTATACTACCTTCATACTCAAATCTATATTCTGTCATATTATGTATTAGAGTAAATAAGTACATAAGTAAGTAAATAAGTAAATAGAAAGGAAATTATTTCTTTCTGAATTTTTAAAGTGTGTGATCTCCCAGCTTTTTCTCAGTGTGGCTGTTAAAGAGCCTGATGCTATGCTGACTTTCTATTCTTCATATAAACAGAACAATGTTTTATTGTTAATATCTGGACAATTTCAGGATATTCTTTTTATAAGCAGTATTTTGAAAAAAAAAAATACAACCACATGTGACAGAGTAATTCTCTTTAATTCATTTTCCTGGACACTTGGTGGGCCCCTCTAATGTGGAGACTTACTTTTTTCAGTTCTGGAATTTATTCCGGTTTTGTTTTGTTTTGTTTTGTTTTAATTTCCTTCCCAATATTTTTTCTGTTGTTTCTTTATGGAACATCTCTTAGAAGGATATTGGACTGCCTTACAAACTCACTCACTTTTCTTATACGTTTTCTACTATGTCCTTTATCTTTATCCCCCTAATTTTCAAGAAAATTCCTGATTTATAGCTTACAGAAATTTACAGATGTTTTTAGATTGATCTAATCATTTGTTATTTTCTAAGATTCTTACCTTGTTCTCTACTTGCGATTTATATAGCTTTTGCATAGCTTTCTCTGCTATTATTTGATTTCCTTAAGGATACAGATTATATATTTTGTGAAGTTGTCTACTTTCTGCAAAGTCTTGTTGAACTTGAGGTTTTTTTGGTTTTGTGTGTTTTGTTTTTGCCTTTTTAAAAGTTTGTTCATTTGGTCACCTCTCACCTTGGAACATTTTGTCAAATGTGTGACCACCTTTGCCTATTTGAACTTCACCTGGTGCTTCCAAATGTCAATATCTATTATAGATAATGGTCCTCTGGGGTTGTTCATTTTAGACAGAGGAACATGCTCTTATATCCTTCCTTGAAAACAATAAATCTCTCTATTAGTTTTCTAAATATCAGGAAGGAAATGAGAGATCAAGTACCACAATTCAGTATATAGCATCCTGCCTTCCTGGGATCTGGGAATAGGAGTAGTTAATCGAATTACTTCAGAAATTAAATCTCCCATCTCTTGGAATGTTGAAGGTTTATCTACCCGACTGTGAATAATGGAAGTGACAATCTTGGGTTCTTCTTGCTCTATAGAAAGACTTTTTTAAATAGTACCTCTTTTCATCGTATCTAACACCAACTTCGGCTACACCTTTTTCAGTAATCTGTGCTTCTGAACTTTCAGCCTTCTAGGAGTTCTGTGGAGTAAGTCAGCATTTACCTTGTTAATATTTCCTTCACATATTAAGGAAATTTGAAAAGTTTTGACTTTCTACTTAGTATATTACTGTGTCTTCAGCTCCACATATTTTTATATTGTGATTTGAAGATATTGATTTCTCTTAGATTCATTAAAGCCAATGTTCTCATTTCTGTTTCACGTTCTTCTTGCAGTACAGGAAGAGAGAGTGTGTAATTTTTTTCTCTATCACCATGAAACTAAAAGCCTGCTAACTGTAATATAAAATGGCTTCTATAAATGAATAAATGGATTATTAAATGGTTACAAATATCAGTGGAATTTTTGGTTTGGTGGTTATTGTAGTGCTTCAAATACTGTGCTGAAAATTGGGTATTAAACTGTAATAACAGAGCAAAATCAGTATGATAGATCTTTTGACTTTCCAACAAAACTTCTCTCCTCTCTAATTTTACAGGAGGTGCTAAAATTAACCAGTGGGTGTGGTAAACTTCAATGGGATATTTTAATAAAGAGAATTGATGGCTAAGTAAATACAGTGCTTAAATTTAAATATACCTAAGAGCTTATATATTAATCTTCAATACCTCAGCCATCTCAGCCAACTCTATCCATCCAATTATTCAGAATGCACAGGGATGGCACTACTTACTTCAGTGTTTGCAGTAGATAGATGATTCCATCTGCGAATAAAAAATACTGCTTTACATTCTATATCACATTCTCCAGGAATTTTACTTGACAAATTTGTGTAATTCAGACAATGACACTTGCTAACTGGTAACAATTGGTGATTGGCTAGTTTTTCATAACAGAATCTGGCATCAAATTTATCACAGATTGGGAAAGACATGATACCTACAATAATTTTTTGTGGAACACAGGTATTATGGAAAAACATAATTTTAGAATTGGATTATATAAAATAATACAATCAATATGAGTAAACTATAATATATACACTAGAGTTTGGGGAGTCCTCAGGTTTGAAGGATCATGATACTTCAACTTAAGCATATATTAAAACTTATAGGCACACATAAAACTCAAACATGCTCTTTAATGTTTCAAAACTCTAGTAACTTCTACATTAACTATTGGAAATTGTAGCATACATTGTTTACTTAATATTGAATTCCTCAAAACATCACCAACCTGTTAATTAGTAAAAATTAACATTTTTAAGACATACAGGAAAGGAGAGCCCTATCTTGCCAGAGTATTATCAGTTTTTCAGAAATAGTACTCTTAAGCTGGGTATTTACAGAAATTGGGGTTTGCATTGAAAGGTTTAAAGCAAGTCTTTCAGGAAAGAAAATGATTGGGATAGGACACAATTTACAATGACTTAGGATTGATGGACCTAGTGAGACAAAGGTCTTTAAAAAATCCTTGATAAGTAAATTATTCTTTCATAAGCAAGCATGTTGCTCAGGTGAGCAAGCACTTATCTCAGATAAACTTATTTTCAAGAATTCTCTGAAGGAAAAAAAATATTTGTAGGTAATTTTATCTTTTTGGGAAAGGATTTTTGGAAAACACAACTATGATACCTTAGCATAGGTGGTCTAACTTCTTTTCTTACCCAGACATTTTCCTGAACACAAAACAAAGTTATGGTGACACTAGGAATCTCAGCTACATTTTCATTTAAAATAATGTACTTCTGGAGTGTATGCCCTTATCCCAAGCTCTAAGAGATAAATTCTGATTTCTCTGAACCACTATGATGTACTCTTGGCCAAAGAATATTTAAGAAAAAGTGACACCAGCAAAATGGCAGCTCTAAGCTCCTGTCATCCAACTAAAACACTAAAACCAAGAGGAAACTGTCAGAGTCAACTTTGTCAGGACTCTGGAAAAGAGTCAGGTTTATAGCATCTAAGCAAACATTGAATCAAGAAAGGTACTATAACTTCAAAATGATAAGAAAACATTATGACATTTTTATTTGCCTTTTTCCCACCCTTCCCTTGCATGACATAAGTCTTGAAGAGAATATCTTATGCTCCTGGAATGGAACCCTGGCCCATTGTTC
This sequence comes from Eulemur rufifrons, assembly GCF_041146395.1. Taxonomy (NCBI): domain Eukaryota; kingdom Metazoa; phylum Chordata; class Mammalia; order Primates; family Lemuridae; genus Eulemur; species Eulemur rufifrons. The sequence continues at coordinate 180,096,797 of NC_090989.1, read as the reverse complement.
TGGGGTGGGGGTGAGGAACAGAAATCTTATTCACAAATTACTGTGTATTTCGGCTCTAACCTGTCTGTGAGTTATTTGAAAGTTTGATGCAAGATATTCATCTTGGTTTTATTTACCTCTGAACTCAGACTGGAAGAGTGATGAGTATCACTCAAAAACACTACAAGGTGAAACTAAAAAACCACAGATATGTAGGAAAAATGATTACAGTCAAAACATACAAAAGACTGCCTACCTAAGGCCAAGGAGCAAAAGCTGGAAGAGTTTTTTGGGAAAATTAGGACATTCAAAAAGACTTGTGTGTACAGGGAATTGAAAAATACAAAACAGAAAGTTTGCCCAGGAAAAGATGCATGCTCAGAAAAAAATCTGAGAGGATCCTAAACTTTCATCTTGGGCTAAATCCTATGCTCATTTCAAGCATGGCTAAATGTTGAGTGAATGTCCTGGCACGGAACCAAGATGCAAAGAATGGAAGAGGTATTTTTTTTTTTTTTATCCTGTACATTTGTTTGTTTTTAGCTTCTGGAATTTAAACAAATTTCTGTTAAATAACAAGCTGAACACCAGCTAAGGAACACATCTGTAGTGATTACATACGAAAAGAAACATAGTCTTTGCAAAAATAGTTTGGGAAAGTCACTAAATAAATAGGCAACTATGCCCATAATAGTATTTTAAAAAGCACACCATGGGAAAGGTGGAGAATTTTGTTCCCAAGACACATCACAATATTCTAATGTTCAGCTTTTAACAGAAAAATCATGAAGCATAAAAGGAAATACGAAAATATGGCCCATTCAAAGGAACAAAATAAACTGATAGAAATCATCCCTGAAGAAGCACGGACATTAGACATACTGAATAAAGACTCTAAAACAACCGGAATGTTTATAGCAGCACAATCACAATTGAAAAGATGTGGAAACAACCCAAATGCCCATCAATTCATGAGTGGATTAGTAAATTGTGGTATATGTATACCATGGAGTATTACTCAGCTATAAAAAATAACGGTGATATGGAGTCCCTTTTGTTCTCCTGGATAGAGTCGGAAACCATTCTATTAAGTGAAGTATCCCAAGAATGGAAAAACAAGCACCACATGTACTCACCAGCAAATTGGTTTCCCTGATCATCACCTAAGTGCACATTTGAGAATAACACCAATTGGGTATCGGACTGAGGTGGGGGGTCAGGAGAGGGGATGGGTGTATAACTACATGATGAGTGCCTTGCGCACTGTCTGAAGAATGGACACACTGGAAGTTCTGACTCGGGGGGATGGGCAGGACATGGGCAGTGTATGTGGCCTGAACTTTTGTACCCCCGTGATGATAAACTGAAATAAAAAAAAATTGGTATTAACTGATCAACACTTAAGAATTTCTATTTTTTAAAATATTAAATATTCAATATCGGAAAAAAAAAGACTCTAAAACAGTTGTCTTGAGATAGGATCAAGATGGCTAACTAAAGAAAGGTAGCGTGTGCCTCTTCCATGGAGAGGAACAAGAATAGTAAACAGATTCTCGTATTTCAAACAGATCACCTAGGAGAGAATGCTAGGATTCACCAGGTAAGTGATGGGAAGCAGGAAATGTGAATAAGGAGAGGATTCAGGGCAACATGTCCAGCCAGGGATTGGCTAACAGCTGAGAGAAGCTCCGAGACACAGGGAAACAGTGAGAGAGAAGCCCCAGGGCTTCATTCACTGAGACAAGCTTTTCTAATCTTGTCTACAAGAGAACACCCCAACTCATACAGGTCTTAGGCTTAACATAGGGAGCTGCTTGGAGATTGCATAGAGACATTGTTCCAGACAGAGTACTCATATGGGATCTTATAGGCATCTGAACCTAGAGCAGTTTCAGCCAGGTGCCATTCTGAAAGCCTAGATACTAGGGAAATATGGACATGCACATTCCATGCTCATTGGTCAGAAGATTCAATATTATGAAAATGGCCATATTGCTCAAAGCAATCCTCAGACTAAATGCAATTCTTATCAAAGTACCAAAGTCAGTTTCCCAGAGTTAGAAATAACAATCCTAAAATTCATATGGAGCCAAAAGACAGCCTGAATAGCCAAAGCAATCTCAAGAAAAACAACAAAACTGGAGGCATCACATTACTCAACTTCAAATTATACTATAAGGCAGTAGTAATCGAAATAGCATGGTACTGGCATGAAAGTAGAAATCGATTAATGGAACAGGATAAATAAGTCAGAAATAAGACCATATGCCTACAATCAACTGATCTTAGACAAAGCAGACAAAAATACACACTGGGAAAGGACACACTATTCAACAAATGTTGCTGGGAAAATTGAATAGCCATATGCAGAAGAATGAAACTGGATCTCTATCTCTTACCACATATAAAAATTAACTCAAGATAGATAGAAGACTTAAATGTAAGGCCTGAAACGATAAAAATCCTAGAAGAAAACCTAGCAAAAACTCTTCTGGACATTGGCTTAGGCCAAGAATTTATGACAAAGATCCCAAAAGCAAATGCAATAAAAATGAAAATAGATAAATGGGACTTAAACTAAGAAGCTTCTTTACAGCAAAAGAAATAATCAGAAAAGTTAATAGACATACTACAGAATGGGTGAAAATATTCTCAAACTATGTTTCTGACAAAAGACTAATATCCAGAATCTACAAAGAGCTGAAACAATGCAGCAAGAGGAAAACAAACAACCCAGTTAAAAAGTGGGCAAAGGACATGACAGGCATTTTTCAAAAGAAGATATACAAATGTCTAAGAAACACATGAAAAAATGCTTACAATCACTAATCATCAGAGAAATGCAAATTAAAACCACAATGAGATACTATATTACTCCACTTTAGCTAAATAGGACTTTATCAAAATCTAAAGCTTTTGGGGTTCAAAAGACACTGCCAAGAAAGTTAAAATAGAAGCCCTGAGTGGGAAAAATTATTTGCAAATCATAAATCTGATAAATGTCTAGTGTCTAAAATATATAAAGGACACTTGCAACTCAACTATAAAAAGATAACCCAATTAAAATAGGGACAAAGAATTAATAGAAACTTTACTAAAGAATGTATACAATTGGCCAATAAATACACGAAAAAGATGCTCAATGTCATTGGTCATTAGGGAACAGCAAATCAAAACTACTATGTCATTCCATTTCATATCCACTTGAATGCCTATAATTATAGAACAACAGACAATAACAAATGGTGTCAAGGATGCGGAGAAAGTTGAATTGTCCAGCATTGCTGGTGAGAATGTATAATGTTGCAGCCGCCATGGAAAAGAGGTTGGCAGTTCCTCAAACAGGTAAACATAGAGTTATCATATGAGCAAGAAATTCCAATTCTGGTATGTATATCCAAGAGAACTCAAAATATGTTCACACATAAACATTTTAAAAAATGTTCTTAGTACGATTATCTATAATTCACAAAACATGAAAACAACCCAAACATTCGTTATCAGATGCATGGATAAACTAAACATGATATGGAGTGCTACTGCTGCTGCTGCTACTACTATTAAAACTTCTCTTCCTCTTCCTAGTACTACTAATACAATAGAATATTATTCAGTCATAAAAATGACTGAAGTACTAATGCATTAGACAACATGAATGGACCTTGAAAACATCATATTAAGTGGAAAAAGCCAGGAACAAAGGCCACATATTATATGATTCCATCTATATGAAATGTCCAAAGTACACACAGAAAATAGATTAGTAGTTAGTAGAGGATACAGGTGAGAAGATTGGAAGTGAATACTAATGGGTATTGGGTTTCTTTATGGAATGATGAAAATGTTCTGGAATTAGGTGGTTGTACAATCTTATGATTATCCTAAGAACTATTTAATTGTACACTTTAAAATGGCGACTTGTACCATATGGAAGTTGTATCTCAATAATAACTGAATTATATAAGAAGAATAGAGATGAATATTGTGCTGGGTGACTTTGAACAAGGCCTTTTCATTCTTAAAAAGAGATACACAGAAAGAAAAAACCTTTCTTTTACTGGGCTTTGTTGTTTCAGTTATGAGTTTTGGAATCATAAAACCTAGCTTGTAATCATGGGTGTGTCTGGCCTGAGGACAAAGTTCACCTGCTAAAGCAGCAATGAATCTCAAAAATCTTAGATGATACTAACTGCTGAGCCAGGCATTCCTGTATCCACCATGTGTCAGGACTACTTGTTATACAAAATAGTGAATCTCCTTACTGTTTAAGCCTTTTTAGTTGGGGTTTTGGTTTCTTGGAGCCTAAGAGGAATCTTATAAAGATTAAGAAGTATAGATAATAGACACAGAATAGGTTAATATTATCAACTCTAATATATAGAATTTCAATATATATCATAGCATTCTTTCCAGCATTATGTTATTAAGATATTGCTAATCAGCAAAATAATGTGTACATAAAAATAATTGTGAGTTGATTTCACATATATGCTATTTCTCTTTGGAATTAATCATAGATCAGCCATTAAAATCCAGTATTAATTACCTAAATCATTTGTCAATTGTTGTTGAGATGTCAGCAGATGTTGTCAGTGCCCCACCCATACTCCTCAGATTGATTTAATATTTTGGTATGTTTCCAGCAATTTCCAACTGCCAGTAAGTACATCTTTGAGCCAAAGGTATTTTGCAGAATCACAGAAAGCTGTTTATCCATGCTTGTGCTGTAGGATGGAAGTGCCAGGGTATTAATACCCTCTGAGAACGTTCTCAATTATCGGGTCTTGGAAAGTTTTGTATAAATATCTAGCTCCCTTGGCCTTCTGGTGGAATAATTCAAAGGTCCGTATTTTTCACAATGTGTAAGAGTTTCCCTGTAGATTGGAGCTCCAGAGATTCTTATGGTTGCTGGTTTGATGTCACACTCTTGGTTTCTTCTCTTCCCTGTATCACTTGCCTATACCCCTACCAGTGTTCACTGGACCTGTTAAATAAACTATTTGCTCTCAATTTTTTCCCTCAGGATCTGTTTCCAAGGAATCTTAAACTAAAGCATATGTATGAAAAATCATCATTTTGAAGATATATGGACTTACCACATACTCTAACATTTTCAACACGTCTTCACTTTTGCATCATAGGGAAGCCTGGGAAAAGTTTGACATTTTAAGAGTACTTAATGAAACTATTAATGCTATTAAGAACAAAGCACTGAATCCATGGCCTTCCTCACTTCAGCTCTTTGAACAATGTGATTACCAACAGCTACAGTTTCATAATTAATTAATTAATTGGTTTTCTCATAGAAAAATTCTCACTAATAGTTTTTTTGAAAAAAAAGTGGTATGTTCACTTGTGGAATCACATTTTCAAATTGATGTACATTGCTGATATATTCTCTCATTTGAAAACCAAAATTCATCTGTACAAGGCAAGTTTAAATCAGTATTCTATGTTTAGGACAAAGCGAGTGGAAAAACTAGAGCTGTGCTTCTCGTGCTTAGATCGCGGTGAACTGGGTTGATTTGATCGTCTGAAAACATTGGTATTAATTCATTCAATTAACTTGATGAAAATATTCATATGTTAAAGGACAATATTACTCCTTCAGAAATTCTTTCCAAATTTGTATAACGGCATTAAATAGACAAAATAGATATTTTTTCCTAGCACTCTACCAATATTTTCCCAGTACTTGACATGTTAGGAGAAAAATAAGATTCTGCATTGCTTCAAATGACTTTTGTGAGAGAATGTTGAATAAAATCATGTTCTTTTTTATAGGGACTAATTCTTAATGGCTCAAAAATGATAAAATAATTATATGCATATATATTTGGGAAGGTGGCGTTAGTTAAGATCACAGCTAGAAAAGGGAATCGCCTTGTCAACTTACAGCTTCGTCATTTTCTTAAAGAAGGGCAGTATGCTAAGTAATTAATTCCACATAGTTACAGCCTTCTCATTGACTGAATGATTTTCAGATACATCTTCTGTCAATCAATTAGATTTGTTAATTGTATTTATTTAACTCATGATTAAACTAAAAATATTATGTATATTATATATCTTTTTAAATTACATTTTATATATGGCAAATGATGGGGATTTTCCATCTGTTCTACTGGCATGAAATTTCCTTCTGAAATAAATTTTAGAATGCTAATTGAGTCAGTTTAGAGAAAATTATTAAATATGTCATAGTACATGAAAATGGAAAAATAAATGGAATGTGACTAGAGAAGAAGAACCTCATAGTACAAGAAGATACTGACTTAAAATTAGAAGAATAAATTGCTGGTTTGGGGACCGTCATTTGCTAACTATATGGACATATTCACTTTGTTTTATCATTCAGTGCTATAGTTCCCTCACCAAATTGCCCATTTTAGCCTAGTATATTATGATTTTGTAATTCCTAGTCATAAACATTTCTTATTTTTCAGCAACCTTTGACATATATACTTAAAGATTATTTTTATATTTTTCTATATGTCATTCCTCCTGCTTCTTGATTCTGCTATTATAAGCTGATCTTTAACAGGTTCCTCCCGCCACCCCCACCCCCACAAGGAGCCAGAGCTTTAGTAACACTTTACCATGTGGGAAAATCTCTTTTTTGCTGGCATCTTGAGAGTTTGTTTTTTCCTTCCTGTCTCCCTCCCCACCTCTATTCCTTCCCTATCCTTTACAAATGGACAACATCACTACAAATTTGCTTTTGTTGTATTTTATCCAGAATTTCTATGTATTGTGAGTGGGTAGTTGAGGGAGGGATGAGAAGTCATTTACAAATATACTAAAAGTTATTTCATATTTATGTAATATAATGGAGGCTTGGGTTTTTCTATCAGGGAATAGATATGTCTGTAACTATATCAAGTTTTTTTTTTCATAACTAGATTCCATTATAAAATTTAATGTGTTCTATTCATATTAGAAGATTTTTAAATAAGTGGAGAAGACTAATTTCCATGGTACTCTGACTACTTTCAATTATATATATTTCAGCATGTATTTTTTATAACATAAGCATTTAAAAAATTTAAATATTATCAAGAAAATTCATAATCTCATTTAAGGGTACATAATTCTTTCCATTTAATTGTGTAATGTGCTTTCTTGTCCAATGTGATTTAGTATGTAATTCAATAAATTTTCATTTCAACATGAAGCAGTTTCTGAAAAATCATTGACATCTGGCAATGACAACAATTACCTGTAAGTTTTGAAAACAATTATGTTAAAGGACCAATTTTGAATGACTTTAAGAAGTTCAAGAGTTCAGTAAATAAAGTAGCCCAAGAGTTGATCATATTTTTATACCTTAGCAAATACATGTGGTACTTGGACACATTAATATTTCACTGAGTTCAATGCCACCAATCACATTCAGGCATTATCTTTGGTTTCTAATTAATACACATTTATCCTTAAAAAATAACTTTAAAACCACTTCTTACAGAAAACTTTCTGTGACCACCTAAATTGGGTTATGTCATATGCTTACATAATATGTGATTATAGTATATATCATATATTATTGGGGTTATATGTCTAACATCTGTCTTTTCCACCACCCCATAAATTCTCTGGGGTAACAATTATGTTATCTGGTTTCCTTCTGTATCTTTAATTCTTAGACTCTCGAGACTGGAAGGTGCTCAAGAAATAGGTGTGGAATGCAGGAATGGGTGAATAAACAATTATATGTTCAGAACTATTCTTAAACATAATTCCAATGAACATCATTTTATAAGGATTTTAGAAAAACAATATGATGTAAAGAAATCAGAAATCTGCCACTTTCAGTTTTTGTCAAGTGTACTTTTTGGAACCATGAGCTCTAGTAATAGTAAAGACCATAGTTGTTCCTAGATGGCCTTTCTGATCTAGCCTTTATTTCTTCCAAGATTGAAAACAGGGCTCTTCACTAGACTTAACTCACGCTCATCTCTTTTTTGGATTATCCTTGTTGCTTGGGTCTCAATTTCCTTTTATTTTTCATTTTTTTAAATTTCAGCATATTACAGGGGTACAAATATTTAGGTTGCATAAATTGCCTTTGCCCCACCCGAGTCAGAGCTTCAAGCATGTCCATGCCCCAGACGATGCGCATCGCACCCATTAGGTGTGAATATACCTATCCTCTCCTCCCCTCTCACACCTGCTTGACACTCGATGACTGTTACTAGCATATGTGCACATAAGTGTTGATCAGTTAATACCAATTTGATGGTGAGTACATGTGGTGCTTGTTTTTCCATTCTTGTGATAGATGCTTCACTTAGCAGAATGGGCTGCAGGTCTATCCAGGATAACACAAGAGGTGCTAGATCACCATTGTTTTATGTGGCTGAGTAGAACTCCATAGTATACATATACCACATTTTATTAATACACTCATGTATTGATGGGCACTTGAGTTGTTTCCACATCTTTGCAATTATGAATTGTGCTGCTATTCACAATTGTGAATTATGCTAAACATTTGAGTATAGATGTCTTTTTTACAGAATGTCTTTTTTTCCTTTGGGTAGATGCCCAGTAATGGGATTGGTGGATCAAATGGTAGTTCTACTTTTAGCTCTTTGAGGCATCTCTATATTACTTTCCACAGAGGTTGTACTAGTTTGCAGTCCCACCAGCAGTGTATGAGTGTTCCTATCTCTCCACCTCCACACCAACATTTACTGTTTTAGGACCTTTTGATAAAGTCCATTCTCACTGGAGTTAAGTGATATCTCACTGTGGTTTTGATTTGCATTTCCCTGATGATTAGAGATGTTGAGCATTTTTTCATATGCTTGTTGGCCATTAGTCTATCTTCTTTTGAAAAGTTTTTGTTCATGTCCTTTGCTCACTTTTTGATAGGGTTGTTCAATTTTTTCTTGCTGATTTTTCTGAGTTCTATATAGATTCTCGTTATCAGCCCTTTATCAGATGTGTCAATTTCTTTTTATGTAAAATGAGGACAACGTACTGGAAAGATGGTTTCTGGGAAACATTTTGCAATTAATTTAATAATCTAGAATCCAGATAATTTCATGTTTGAGTTTAATGTTTTCTACAGTTATATTTTGTTATTTTCTTTCTAATTATTCCTGAAGGAACCTTAGTACATCTTTAAGAATTCCTGTTTTCCAACTAAATACTGAAAAACAAACAAACAAAAATAAAATAGCTATAGGTGTTGATTTTATATTTTTCTCTTTTGGCATTTTCATTCCAGGAAAAATCAGTTTTCGTGGATCCATGGTTTATAAATATCTTGACCATCCAGCTTATTTGAATACCCTTCAAAAAGCACTTATTTAGGTAATGGAAAAGGAGACTTGGAAAAAAGGTAATTGAATGCTTCAATATTGGTAATATTTATTTTATAGGTGAAGACCTCAAATCTCAGTTTTGTTAACAAATCTCACTTTTCTGAGAAACACACTGAATTTTTTCCGTTTTTGTAAACTTTTCCCCCCCAGCTTAAAACACTTAAATGATCCCTGACTCTGTATTCCATTATTTATATTGTTGCAATTTTGCAGCAAATAATTTTCTAGTCTATTTATTTAAAGACCATTTTTCAATAGAGCTAAAAGTAATGTGTTATGGTAAACTACAAATTAGAATTTTCATAGAAAATATAACATTTTCCAGGCAGGATTTTACTGGTATATTAATTTGTGCTGTAGCCTGAGATAATTGGATTATAAATAGACATCTATCATAAACAACTCAATTCTCCCCAAGTTTAGTAATATTTTAAACAGCTTCTTCAGGGTCTTAGTTCATTCATTTGACTAAATAAACCTGTAAGATGCTATTGCAAACTATCTACAAGTCTATGGTGCTACATTAAAAAATAACAAACAGAAAAAATTCTGTTTATGGACCTCTGGGAACCAATGTGTTCCTTGTGTAGTTTTCCTTGTAGCTAAAATTAAGAGCTGGACACTTCAGTTACTTAGTGCTACATAAATCAGCATTTGATTCTTACTAGTAATTCTACCCCGAAGTTTTTTTTGTTGTTGTTGTTAAATTATACTTATTTCAGTCTGGTACAAAATATTTCAAGTTTAATTTGAATATTAAAGAGTTTTATGGCAACATTTTGGCTGCTTTTTGTAGTGAGCTCCATTTGAAATTACAATTTTAAGTTTCATAGATTTTTTAAATAAATTATTAGTTATTTTACTGTGGTGGCTTATAATGCGTGACTCTGATTAGTGTTAGAGGGGCTCTCATGTTGAATCATTTTTGTAAATTTAGATTGAAGGCTCTCTCTGCTATGTTGTTCTTAATATTAAAAAAAGAAAAAGAAAAAAGAAAAAACAGCCCTGGGGATTATGTATGAAACTTGAGATCATATATAGGTCCAACAAGTGGAAGTTAGAATTTTAAACTCTGAAATCTAGAGAGTTAACTTAAAGGTATAAAGAATCTTATCATTTTAAACTTAAAAGGGACTTTAAAGATCACCTTATTCAAACATTATATAATTCTTTTATGGATCTCATGTCTTGATATAGCCTCCTTACCAAATAAACTTCAACTTATAGATTAATTGTTAATACATTTCCTATATTTTTCATCAGTCATTTTTATCTACAATTCTGAAATTATGATCAGCATATAATAATTATTTATTATATATTTAACTTCTGAAATTATGATCGGCATATAATGGTTACTATTATATATTTAATTTTATCCTAAATCATACAAAATGAATTTTTTGGTTCAGTTGTACTTCTTTATTGTAAGTAAATATTTATGAACTAATAAAAAGAGTCAACTCTCACCCAGTCACTACTGTCAAGAATTTTATTTCATAAGGTACCAAAGGCCAGAGAGTAAGCAGCCTGCAGTAGTATGGATTGGTGGCCACTCAGATAATTAATTGATACCTTAGAAAACTAAGAGCAGTGGCTGGAATAAAACAAGGAATATCACAGAGATTCAGAGCTAAAGTCATTGCTGTTATTTAAGTTTCCTAATACTATGGACAATTGTTTCATCCCCAGAATTTTTACTGTCTGACATATAATAGATACCCAATGAAAGTTTATTTAATAACTGAATTAAACAAATAAAACTAAGCACCAGGTAACTTCCTTATCGTGTTATAAGTAGAAATTTGAGATTCCTGTGTTCCTGCAGTGGGGGTGGAGAAGGACAATCTTTGAAACTTAGATGAAAGGAAACTTAAAAGTGATTTATTCTGACTGTCCTCATTTTGCATTCCCAAAATACTGACGTCATATGCCCAAGATTACACAACTATTAATAGCTAACCAAGGGCATAGCGAGGACTGGAACTCAAGCCTTCTGGGTGTGATGAAAATAATTTTGTTTACTTCTTTCTTTATCTACAACCAAGCCGGATGGCTGAATTTATAGAACAAGAATGTAAAACCCTCCTATCTCAGTGTCAATGCCTAAATCATCCCTGTTTTATACATTCTCCTTCTGTTCAGTTCAGCTTCAAGCCATGAGAAAGGTTGTTAGTGATCCTGATAGAAGAGGTTGCAGTTGAATTTCTTGATCATGGTATTTATAACGCTTCAAGAAATATCATTCAGCAAGCAGCTTAGTTGATATTGATTTTACTAAAGAAAAAAAATTCTCCATACAGCATTCCTGAATCATTTGTTGGCAGACTGGGTGTTAGTTATGATCTATTTCTATTAGATTTAACTCACCTCAAATGGCAATATAGGTGCAGCAGTTGAATCCTATCAATCAAGAAATGATGTGGGGTATTTTTTAATGTGACAAAAACCCTCTAGGGTGAGCCACTAAATTGAAAATTGGCCCTCTATGGATCACACTAAATATTCTGGTCATGGGGAGGTGCCTTTGGTGGGAATTTGAAACCAACAACATAAAATGGCAGATTGTTCTGCCAATGGCTACTGGGAACCACTTGTGCCATTGTTGCCATAAGACAAAGGGACAAAAATAGCTACATTTAACAGCTAGCAGGGAAGATCCTACCTAATCAGACTGAATTATCCAGAAATAGACAATTTTATTTGTCCATTTGTACACAGCTCATGCACCTAGAAGACATCTTTTAGATTGTGTGTTAGCCACAGAGATGTTTCTCAAAAACTACAGTATTCAGTAATAAAGAATAAGAAAACTTACTTTTCGTCCCAAATATGTTATAACAGTGTGATTCTAGAGAAGTCACCTATTACCTTATTTGTAACAGAAGGTTCAAATATATGACACTTTGTATCCTAACATTAACTTCTATTTACTTTTCCAGTAAAAAGTCTTTAACTTAGGTGACCTCACTGAATTGTTATAAAACCTTACTTATGGTTATCTTTATTTTATAGACATGGAAACTGAGACTCAGGTAGAATTTAATAGAACTGGAATTATAATAGAGGCAAGCTCTGAATGTTCTTGGGTGTGGTTCCAAGAACAACTGTGCTATCCCACTGACATCCTGCTTACTAAGGATGCTTGTGTTTTAGTAAGTCTTTGGATGTGTATTGTAGAGTGGTATCCTTGGATGTCTATGGCAAATAAGCAAACTGCCTTAGTGATTCTGCCTAATTTGAAAGTGGAAAATGGAATTCAAATGCAAATAAAATTTGCAAGATTAAAAATCTAATGGAAAGGTAATGTCTATTCATGTTATTTGATCTTACAGATTTTTTTCCTGAATTGAGTTTGGGTGTGCGTGTGTGTGTGTGTGTGTGTGTGTGTGTTTGGGGAATCTGAAGGCTTCTGTGTGCTAATCCTTTTTTCAAACAAGATTTTTCTGATTTCTAATTGCAAAATTATCTTGCTGTGGCAGGCTTGCTCAAGTTTTCCCTATGATCTCCAACTCACATTGTCCTCCAAAAGAGATTACATAGAAAAATCCGGCTCACAATAGAGGGCATTAGTTAGCATCAATGATTCCATTTTAGTTTTTAATCAACATCAATTTTGCCTTTATTTAAAGTTAAAAGAAAATAATATTTAAGTAGTGTAAGTAGTGAATAAAGCTTCTAAATCCATGCTGTAATTATTAATGTCCCAATGGTCTTTTCAGTTGACTTAAAGTTGTACAATTATCTAGAATTTATTTGCATATAATTAAAATCATAAATTTTTAGTTTATTTTGTTATTAGATGGTTTTTTTTTTGACTGTATAAATGAATGCATGCAGACACATGCACACACAGGTTGCTATGGAATTACACAGATCTGTAGTTTCGATAGAGTAATTTTAAGTTATACATATGTGCTATTGGCCTGAACTTATCTACAAAGCAGCTTTAAGATTAAATAGATTATGAAGCATAAGAAGAGTCTCAGAACTCATCAGATTCTTACTGGTATATCAGTCAAAGATATGTTCCTTCTATATGACTCAAAAAGAAATACTGTATTTGCTGATCATGTTGAAATATGATAAAACTTCTGATTGATTTGGCTGAAAGATACAACTGAAAAGTATTTGAAGAATCATACAAAATGTTGGCATATCCAGAACCTCTATCCCTTTGAAGATTCCCTTTCTAAGTAATATATTTTTTACTTTTTTATAGACACATAAGTAAGAACAGACAAAGTGTGATTCCACCCACACTATCGTACCTGGAAAAAAAGTCTCCCTTTAAATGCCTATGAATGCGCACAGTGGGTGAAAGTTTTGTCCTGGTATTATCTTTAAAATCCTGAATGATACTCAGACCATAACAAGTTGAAAGAAAAAAAAATTGAATTTAAGACAACATTAAAAATTAGAAACACATTGGTACTTTCCTTCAGTGAGGTTCCTGGAAACCTCTCTTTCCAATACTAACCACAGAAATAAAGAAAAGGAAAAACGTCCCTTAAAGAATACTGCTTTAATCTGAATGGAAAGACTACAAAGCATGCAAATGTGCAAAAAGTGAGGAAGTGAAAAAGCCAAAATAATGAGAGATTCTTGCAATATCTAGTGTCACAAAGTTGCAGTTCTGTCAGAAGTTTTGGTCTCAAGAGGTATCTTGGAGAGGGGAAAAAAAAGCCTCAGGAAATAATAACTTGAACTTGGCAAAGAAAGCTTCTTTATGAAAAGTGCCTGCAGGGCAGAAATAATTGGACTCATAGGCTTCCTTAGCCCTGACAGGTGCCCCTTGGTTCCATCAGGGAGTGGACTCCCTAAAAGATCCAAAGCAGAGTATAATAGAAAATCATCTGGAGATGATCTTGATATTGTATTTGGACAAACAGAGGGAAAAGTGAAGAGAGACATAAACTTAAGTGGACATTCAAACTATGTCCACCGTGGAGCTAGGAGGCAATTATTGGGTAGTTCAGGTCAAGACGTGCTTTAACCTGAAGTATCCAGTGGGTATTTCCTCAGATGACCAGGATAATTGTTTCCATGTCCCCATCCATTTTTTTTTTTTTTTTTTTTTTTTTTGAGTGCTGAGTTGGTCTGAGAAACATTAGCGTTTTGTGGAAGGAACATTTCCTCTCGGTGGCTCCACAAACAGTGCTTGCCCTTTAAGAGTTCATTTCCTCTCTGGAAAGGTTCAACACTCATGAGAAAATACTGGTGAAAACATTGATAGTTGATATCGGTGATCACCCTTTCCGCACCAGTACTGCTTTAGCTGCTAAGAAAGCATGAAAGAATCGGCTAAAGGAAAGGAAAGGATGAGTGCTTTGAAAATTTACAAAAAATGTCTAGTTTCAGAACTTTAATATTCTATTATGTAATGAAATTATTTAAAATTATCTATCTATCTATCTATCTTTCATTCATTCTATCATCAATTTATCCTAGCTAGCTATGGAGAAAGAAATGGAAAAGACAGAGAGCGAAAGAGATTAAGAGAGAAAGAGAGAGAGAGAGAGAGATCCCAATAGTAGTTTTATGAACATGTTGACAGGAAGGAGTATTGCATATTTTTTAAAGGTTTGGTTGACGGGTGATATTGAAGAAAGGAAGTGAGTTTTATCAATGCTCATAATAACATAGCATGGAAATTTAGAAATATTTGGAAAAGTTATATTTTATCCTATTCACCTTAAAACTTTGCTGTTCTAAAAATAATGAATCCAGTAGAGTGATGCCTGAAGAATTTTATCTTTAGAATGGATCAAAGCATGATACTAGGAGTGGTTTCGCTGCGAGAGCATGGCTGAACTTGACTACATTTCCCAGAATCTTCTTCACTATGTTATTACAGGTTAGATTTGGCCAAAAGAGGAACTTGCATGTGATTTGGAGGGTGTAAAACAAAGTAGCAACTATTACTTTCTGTAGGTTAGCTAAGTCAGGTAGAGTCCTTGAAAAACTGCAGAGGTGCCTGGTAGGTTCTAGATCATCTCACTCTTGCTCACTCTGTGTCCACTACTCTCCCCAACTGATTGACCACAGTGGCCCTAGGTCTACCACCAGATGTTTGACTGCATAACCACAGGGGTGACAGAATGTTTCATAGATTTTCCTCCCTCCCTCTCATCATGGTGTGGAGAAGAGCGTACTGGATTAGGAAGTCAGAAGCCCTATATTTTTATGCAGATTTTGCCATAGTGGTGTGATCTTAGGCAATCACTTACTCTATACCTCAGTTTCCTCAATTTTATAATGAAGAGATTGAACTATGGAAGTTCTCAGGTACTTGCCAGGTCTAAAAACTGATCTTTGTCTTTGCCAGCCTTTTATTGCCCTCTTTCTTGTGAGGGAGGTGAATACAGTGAATGATTTCATAGCTTCCTCAGATGTGCACGCATGCAACAAAGCCTGCTGCCTTCTGAAAACAATTTAGGGCTCCACATTTTATTTCTGCTCCAATAAACAGAACATTAGAAACTCTGCTTTAAGAAGCTTATTTTACTGTCTTGGACTATCTCTTTTTAAAAAATATATGAACAAGAAAATGAATTCAAGTGACTTATTCTGAGTAGGGATGAAACAATTGCGCTGTTAGCCTGGGGACACATTAATGTGCCAGTTTTCTATAATTGCAGTTGTTGATAGTTTTGAACAAATATAAATTATGCCACAGTTCAATCTATATGTTTGGAGATAAAATAGCAAAAGATAGCTGTAAGGAGAGCTAGAAAATAAAAAGAGATTAGATAATTTTATTGTTTGGAGAAAGCTGAGAGACAAAAGTAAAACACAGATTCTACAATGTTCTTAATAGACAGGAAAGAAAAACTTGAAATTGAAACTATTTGGGTAAACCAGGGACATTATTAATAATATTAAAATATTAAACAAAACATTAAATTAATCAAAAATTACTTCCAAAGACATCTTGTGTGTTTTCTTCTGTAATAATTGAATAATATCAAGTCTAATGTACATTCAACTTGACCCTAAGCTTTTAAAATTTAGAGTCCTTAGGTTACTGATCTTCAATTCAGCCCAGAGCTTGGTACCACACTCTTTCATCTTCTTTTATTCATGATATTTAGCTGATTTCAAATAATTTAGGAAAAACTGAGGTGTCTAAAAATTTGTTCATTTTATGACTGATATGGAAGCACTTGCCACACTTTGGAATTGTGCAAGAGACTCATTTAATGCATTTTCTCATTTGATCTTCATAGCAACTAAAGCAGGTAACGTTATTAACTGCTTTCTACATTTGAGGGAATTAAGGCTAAGAAAGCTGAAGGACTGAACAATGAGCTCATAACTAGAAAGTATAGGACAAGGATTTAAAGGCCAGTGTGTTAGATTGCAAAATTCATATCTAACATTTATAACATACTGGTTCTTAGCATAATCACATATAGCATCCAACTTTAACTGTATATGTCTCCTGCTCACAGAAGTAGAAAGTGAGTCCAATGAAGTTAAGTGAACTGTCACTGAGAGACACAGTCAGAGGCTACAGTACACTCTAAAGGGGAGATGCTTGTGTAAAGATACAGAATGAGTTCAATGGTGAGACAGTATTATTAACTTTAGTGCCCATTTGAGCTTTTTTTTTTTTACCTTATTTTTTCAAATGACCAGTTTCTTGCTGTTTTATGTACACCAGCCTAAAAAATGTCTTTCCTATATATAGAACTGTGTTAAGACAGGAATATTACACCTAAAATCAGAAAGATAAACCAGATGACCTTTCATATACTTTTAAGACAGCCAAACAATCTTTATATTTTTCTAAGGTAATTGAATAATTCTAAGTAACAGTTCATGACTATTTGTTTATATATATATATTTTTTTTTTTCATTTTTTTATATTTTTATTTTCAGAGACAGGGCCTTGCTCTGTTGCCCAGGCTGGAGTGCAGTGACTCAATGATAGCTCACCGAAACCTCAAACTCCTGGGCTCAAGTACCCTCCTGCCTCAGGCTCTTGAGTAGCTGGGACTATAGGTGTGGGCCTCAGTGTCTGGCTAATTAAAAAAATTTTTTTTTTTTTTGGTAGAGATGAAGTCTTGCTATGTTGCCCAGTCTGGTCTCAAGCAATCCTCCCATCTCAACCTCCAAAGTGCTGAGATTATAGGGTGAGCTGCCATTCCTAGCCTGTTTAGATTTTTGTATTTATACCGTAAGTCTTTGTTGTTATTTTCTTATGTATTTGGATTTTAGAAGAGAAGGAAAACTTAAACAATGGTTATAGTAAGTGACATTCCTAATTGTGTCTGTATGAAGTGTAAAATCTTTCATGTTAAACCCACATTTGAATACTTCAGGATCAGCTGTAGCTAAATATAGAAATTTTGCACACAGAAGATAAACTATAGTAAATTATATTTTAGAATTAATCAGTGCATTTAATAAGTGTGATTTCTTCTTTTTATCATTTTATCAGCCATTATCACTTCATATAAATTAAAATCAGAATTTTTTTATGAAGTTAATACCATAGAACTTCAATTATTTACACTATTAGTACTCTACCCTTTTAACTCCATATAAGCCAAGAATTTCATTTTTTTATTGTTGCATATATAACATTTCTTTAATTCTTAAGTTCAGTTCAACTGTGACCTCTTTTGAAAGATTTTCTCTGATTTTCCAAAACATTCTAATACATACTATGGTAGACTGATTAAAAATATATCCCTTGAATTTTCTATATTCAAGCCCTTTGCAATGTGACTTGATAGTTCTTCCCATCGTGATTAGAGTATGTTTCTCTATCCCTTGGATCTGGATTGGTTATATGAACTGCTTTGTCAAATAGAATGCAGTGGGCATGAAACTGTGCCAGCTCTAAGGCCCTGCACACTGCTACTTGCTTCCTTGGTACTTGCTACAACCACAAAAAGCTCTGGATATTCTGCTGAAGAATGAAAGACCCGGGCCTAGGCCACGCTGTGGTGCCAGGTGACTGCCAGCCAAGTGCCGGGCATGGGTGAGGTGCATGGTAGCTCACCCAACTCCCTTGCCAGCTGAACACAGACGCACGAGGGAGCCCAGCCAAGATGGGCTAAACCTGGCCCAGATCAGCAGAACCACTCAGCTGACCCATAGATGTAACAGCAACAATAAACGCTTATTGGTTTAAACCACTAGGTTTTGGGGTTGGTTTCCTATGCCATAACAGATAATAGACCTTCCTTTGTTGATGCTAAGCCCTTATTCCTCTTCCCTCACAATTAACACTGCTTATGTGCAGGGGTATCATGACTCCTCAAGTAAATTCAAGACCATAGAAGAGCTATATGTAGGATTTTTTTTAAATGGTTAAAAAATATATTTCTAATATAATTTATAATAAAATATATATTTCTAATACTCAACAAAGTACCTATGATAGTAGTGGGTCTCATAAAAACAAAAGTACATTGGAATAAACTGCAAATCCTGCTTTTTACACACTAGTGACATTGGGCAAGACTCCCAGCCTCTCTGAACCATCTAAACTCTAAGCTCAGAGCGTTTACCACTACACCATGCTATTGGAGAGAATAGTATCTGGATACGATCCTCCTACTTTGGTAATGAAGCCAGAGAAAGGCACTTTTATTTTCCATTTTCCAACACAGGCCCAGATTTGCAAGCCTTACTCACTCCAAACCCGCTTGGACATCTCTATCACTTTGTACCACATTAGCATTTCAATCGTCTTTCTCTCTAACAGCTCTTTCCTTTGCCAATATGTTGAACAGGATAGAAATGTAAATGAATTGAGGGTTTTTTTTTGGTCAGAAATGTAAATACTATTTATACATTACTTACAGACCTGGTCAAAGTGATGTACTTCATGTTGTCTCCTCTCATGTTAAACATGTGCCTGGGCAATCCCCCTCACTGATTCTACCCAAAGGCTAAAACCCACAGTGGAGTTTAACTGAAAGAAACATACTATTCTGACAATATTTAAAATATGACTCTGTTGATATCAAAATTATGGATATAAAGCAAGCAGGAAAAAAAAATAACCCAATAACTAATCAGTAGCAATTATGTTTAGTTTTGAGTGAAATTTGCAGGTGTCACAACGCTCATCATGGTTTTGCTTGGCTACATTTAATTATAACTATTCACAGATTGCAAATAATCGTATACATATAGATGGATCTAAATAGCAGATTGCAGATACAAATGATATATTTCATAAATAGCGAGCTATCAGCAGAACTGCATTATAAATCTCTTAGCAAGAAAAGTACTATCATGCCCTAATATTAGCTAAACAAATTTTTTAAAGCAAATGTTTGGCTCTCACTTGGTTTACAACCAGTGTAAATAGCCGGGGTTGGCCACGTTTCCACGAATAGAGTACATGTTTGTGGCCATTTCGAATGCATAGGGGTCTACCATTCAGCTGTAGCTCTTCCCTTTATTCTCCAGGAAATCTGGAACTGTGGAAACACAAATAAGTTCACGAGAGTCTTGGAAACCTACGAAAGATATACCCCATCTTATTATTAGAATTACTTGATACCATCAGGTTCAACTTGCAGAGTCCAGATACTTTTCAAAATTGTACTCATTTCCTCACACTAAACAGATTGCTTTTCGAAGCTGTGTTGATCAGAGCAGCACTTGGCACAGTGTTAAGTTTTCATTTACCGTATTAGGGCTTAGGCAACTCTAGATAAATAACTAACCAACTAGTTTAGTTTGTAATTCTGATTAAGTTCAGTCAGTCTAGGTAGGCAAGATCTAATTCTTCACAAAGTCTCTAATATGACTTTGAGGTTGCTTCTGGGAAAAGGAAAAATCTAATTCACTTATATCCTACTGGGTATCGCTCTTGATTCTGCCAAGAAAGCAAAGTGAGTTTATTAAATTACTCTAGGCCTAGGACAATATACACTGATAATTGACATCAGTTTTTCCCAAAATATCATCTTTTACTGATTCTAGTATGCATATTTTTTCACAAGTTAACATCTCTAAAATACAGACACGTCACAATCAGAAGTATCTTAAAATTACTGTTGGCCAGACAGCATTCATCAGGTAGTTGCCTGCATAAATGTAAATGTTGTCATTTTTATGAATGGCATCACTGGGTATCTGCAACCTTTTGTCATCTAAATTATTAAACCACCTGAGAATCACCATGGAACTGTGGATTCTAGATATTTTCTGAAAACCTTAGGTTGTTATCATCTGGTAAAATCAGGAAAGCAGTGAAACTTGCAGAATGGGTGGGGTGTCAGAGCTCAGAAGAAAATCCTGGAGATAACAGTGAAGGCATCTTTTAAGCAATGCTGCACAAATAATGTCTTGGGTGGCACAAAAAAAATATGGTGTGGGAAAATACTGACATCAACAGCTTTGAGTTGAAAAGGAATTCGAAAGAATTGAAATTTAATGTTAAGACATTTTAGGACTACCTTAAACAACTTCAAAGTTATTTTCCTTTTTAAATACACACAGCAGTTATTTATTAATATAAGGAAAAATATTTAAGCAAATCTTAAATGATCTTATTTAATAAGTATACATACAAATTTTAGTAATAAGAACATTTTATGAAGTAATAAGAGAACGTTGTGTCATAGTTTATTTCACAGCAATTTTATTTTTTTTTAGTTTTACCAGAATAATGATGTGTCTATCCATGGCATCTTAGATTTAATGAAATATGGTACTCTTGATTAGATAAATTGTATTCATATTTATGCTCTAGATTATGAGTGTAGCTTTAACCTGGTTATTAAATGGCCACTGAAGACCCAAGCATGTTGCAATAATCAAAGCAGCATATTCCATGAAGAGAAAATTATTAGTCAACCCAATCTGGAGCATTATAAAAAATATTGTTATGACAGTAAAAGTCAGCCCTTATGATTTATTAACTTTGAGATATATTTTTAGAGGAAAATGTTTAAAATATAACATATCTTTAAGATATACAAAGGGACTTGTGTCTCATTCAACAATGCTCACAGGCACCATTTCATGTATTTGCAAAGTCTTTAGAAAAGATATTACTTTGCTCTGAAATACTTTCTTATTTGAGAATCCTGGAGATGCTGGGAAGAGAGACAATTTTATTTTTGAATTCAAGTCTTGGATCCTCTTTACTTAACAGGTCTTCCTGTTTATCTCTCTTGTCTAGCATTTTATTATAAGCAGCAAAAAGAAGCCAGGAGGCATCTTCTACACTCTGCCTTGAAATCTTCTTAAATAAATTATCCATTTGATTAAGTACATTTCTACTTGCTACATTATTTTGGATGTAATGCTGTGAAATTCTCTGCCAGTACATAGTAAGGATTCCCTTTCTTCCAGTTTCAAATTTTCCTCCTTTTTCTATAAGCTCTCACTGACAGCCTTCTCACACACCATCAGGCTTCCATTCACAGTCTATTCAGAGCCCTTTCAACTTCCATCTGTCTCCCATCCGTAGTTGCTGTGGCTTTTTAAAATTTTTGTTACATAGAACCCCACTCACGGTACCAAAATCTGTTTCAGTTACTATGATTACATTACAAAAAGTCTCAAAACTTAATGGCTTAAAACAGCAATACCATATATTATCTCTCATAGTTTCTGTGTTTTGGGAATTTGGACAGGGTATATTGGGGACACTTTGCCTCTGCTTCATGATGTTTGGGTACTAAATTAGAAGACTCAAAGATTGAGGACTAGAATTTTTTTAAAGTCTCATCTGTCTGGAAGTGAAGATTGGGAACTTCAGTATCTTTTTTGTTTTCTCTATGTCATCTCCCCCATATGGTCTGGTTTGGACTTCCCTATGGCATGGTTGAGTTCCAAAGACAAAATTCAAGAAAGAGTGGGGAGGTGGGAGAGAGAGAGAGACAGACAGAGAGAGAGAAATGAGAAATTCAGGTAGAAAGAGAGAATTATCTTCATGACCTTACTGTAGAAGTTTCAGAATATTCTTCTCCCATATTTATAATCTATAAGAGGAGTCATAAAGCCCAACCAGATTCAAGAAGAGAGAACATAGATCCTATATGTGAGTGGGTGCAGTGCCAGTCACTTTAACAAAACCATGTTTGGAAAATGCAACCTGACTCAGTGAAGTTCTGCTGGTAGATTCTCTTGATTTTTGTTTTTTGAAACACATCTTCATTTCACCTTTATTACTGAACAATATTTTCATTGAATATTTTATAATTCTTGGTTGAGAGTCCATTTTTTTCAGTGCATTGATAATGTCACTCCAGTGTTTTCTGTTTTTCATTGTTCCTTCTGAGAAGTTAATTGTCATGCTAAATTTTATTATAAATGTATTTTTTATGGCATTTCTCTGGAATATGAGTAGGTGTTAATTTTTATTTATACAGCCTGATATTTGTTAGGACTTTTGATTTTGTGGATTGATGTCTTTTTAATACTTTGGGGTAATGATTAACTTCATTGTCTTAGTCTGTTCATGCTGCTGTAACAAAATGCCTTAGACGGGGTAATTGATAAATAATAGAAATTTATTTCTTACTGTTTCAGAGATTGGAAAGTCCAAGATCTAAGTTCCAGCAGATTCAGGGTCTCATAAGAGCTCACATGCTGCTGATGGCAACTTGTCCTGGCATCCTCACATGGCAGAAGGGATGGAAGAGGAAAAGGGACAAACACTGTGTCTTCATGTCTTCTTATAAGGGTACTAGTCCCATTCTTGAGGGCAGAACCCTCATGACTTAATCAAAAAGACCCCACCTCTTAATATTATCACATGTGTTGCGGGATGAATTTTGTACAGACACATTCAGATCATAGCCTTCATTGAATATTCCTTCTGATCCATTCTCTTTATTTTTTGTTTCCATGACACTTCTGTTAAACCTTCTTATTATGTTTTTTTATGTCTTATACAATTTTCTATAGTTTGTCTCTTTGACTCTCTTTATTCTGGATAGTTTCTTCTAACATATCTCTCGGTTTATTACTTCTCTTAACTAAAAACCCTTCAACCCAATATAGTTTTTCACTAAAACACTCATTGAGTTTTTCAATTAAATTATTTTGCCTCTCTATTGTATGATTTTATTTGGTTTTTTTTTAAATCAGTTATATTACATTTTATGGTTTCCAGTTCACTAGAAATTTGCAAACTTCTGTTATTTTTTATTTTTTAAAATATGGAGTACCTGTGCTTCTGTTTCTTGGGTCTGTTGCGTATGTTTGCAGTTTCTTCATCTGTCAGAACATCTTTCATTTTGTGCTGGACAAATTGAAATAGTATTCAGAAATATAATATGAGATCTTGGATGATACTATCTTCCTCCAGAAAAAAAAAAAAAAAAAAAAGTTATTTGCTTCTGTTGGCCACCAGGGTACTATCAATCCAGGATCTTATGAACAAGTATTTATAAAGCACCTATTATATTTCAAGTATTATTCTTGGCTCTGGGATATACTAGTAAACTAAGCTGATAGAAGGCTTGCCCTCATGAAAGTTATATTCTACTTTAAATTTATCCACATTTAAATATAGGGAAAACTTGTTCTATTTTTGCTGTTTATATAAATTCCATACTCTTTTGGCATAAAAGTCTTCATATCCCTTTAAGTTACTACTTCTATCCATTAAAAAATTTCTAGTGAGACTATCAGTGATGGGTTCCTTTTGTAGTCCTTCTATAAAAAAAGTGTTTTGAAGTCATGGAAGGAACAAACTAGAATAAAGTATTAGTTCTTTCAAAAATAGTTTTATTTCCTGAGAAAAATATGGTCAAGTAACTAATTATGGCTTGAATTTACCTTCTTAGATTTAATATTAGATTATATAGTGTATATATTTATAGAAAGACTATATTGTTCTTTTTTTTTCTTTTTATTTCAAGATATTATGGAGGTACAAACATTATGGTTACATGTTATAACTTTGCCTCACCCAAGCCAGGATTAGAGGCGTGCCCTTCCCCATACAATGCTCACCACATTCATTAGTTGTGAGTTCTTTGTTTGAAATATGAATTTGATTGTTACATTTTTGTAACCTCTCATGAAGAAAAATCTTCAAATGGCTCAAGTAAATTTAATACTTCTACTTAATCTATCTTTTTGTTATGTTTACAAAAAATTGGTAATTTTTCAATTAGCTTCTCCATAGGCAAAATAAGTTTACAATAAAAGTAATTAACATTTAAATTCTTTGCTACTGCAAAGAGTTGAAAAATGCCTATCATAATTGCAAGTCATTTGTGGTTAATTATCTGAGACCTAATTGTCTAGAAATATCATTGCGTTATTCTGAAAATGTTCGTTGAAGCTATGCTGTTTGTGTCTCTATTCAAGTTGACCAGTGAAGTTGTGATGTTGAACTTATTAGCACAATAAACATGTTTTGCATTTAAGTAGTACTTAACTTTTTGCAAATCACTTTATGTTAATACTCTTATTTGATATTTAACTCTCAAATAGGCAATGTTGGTGTTGTATATGCCATTTTATGGATGGAGAAACTGAGGCTGAGAGAAGTTACTTTCCAAATCTTTTATGGTACAAGAGGGTTCAAGTTAGAATAACTAAACTTCTGACTTCTACACTTGTTCTTTTCTCACATTTTACTAAATATATTCTGTAGACAACCATTTTGAGGCATATAACATCAAACACATTTTTTGGAAGGCTCTACGGAAAATAAATTTGAAAAATACAAATCATTGCAGATTCACAATGTCTGTTAACACATTAAAAACTGAGGAGTCCATCGCTATTTTTTCACTTTGTTTAATACAGCCTTTCCCACATTTGTTTTTGTGTGGAATCCTTTTTCATGAAACACATATCCATATTCCATGTGAAAGTGTTCTGTGAAATATATTGCCCAAAGAGCAATGCTGTATTCTATTCTATTGTTGTTCTTATCTTTCTTTTGTCCCATTTTTTGGTTTATGTAGACAAAAGCACTCCATGAGGTTTCAAGGGCTGTCCCATGTAGTTCTAGCCCCAACGTATTTTCAGTTCTCCTAAGAAATGGACAACTTCACTGACCTGGAACATTTCACAAGTTACATTATGTCACTATGGACACAGCCAATATGCAATGCAGTTGCTGAGAAGACGGGAAGATGACTGTGTTCATGAAGGAGGTTGTTCTAAAAGTGTACTGAACTGATTTCTATTCTAATTTTTGCCTCCACTTCTAAGTGTGATCCTGAATAATTCAGTTCATGCAGCCTCTCCAGATTTTCTTTTTCATTCTTCTATAAAGCGGTATTTGACAAGATTAGTCATTTTCAAACTGCACCTCGCAAAGTTCTTGAGGGGCCATGGCAAGGAGCACATTGGGAGAAGTTTTGTGGTGCCCAGAACACTCATGATTCAACCAGAGAGGCTCCTCTGCTTTTTCATATTGTTTTTCCTCATCAGTTTACATGTGAACAATGGGTTCGCAAGAGGAAATTAACTTTGACACCAGTTTCTTTCTGTAACAACTGAGAATGGGCAATCCGACCTATTTTTTAATTTTTTAATAATGTATAATCAGTCTGTATATAGTATTTATTTCTCCACACTTTCCTTAAATATTTATAAAAATGTTTTCATTGATTGATAAATGTCTTAACTGGTCAGTTTGAGAAACCACTGGGCACTCGGAAGTTAAATCTTGATATCCAACAGTGTTTTTCAGTGGTCACTGACAAAGCAAATTACAGTGTATTTACTTATTGTACAACATAATGGTATATGACTAATTTAGGAAGCAGTCTTTATATATTTTGGTTTGTGGAAATGTTGATTAATCATCAGCAGGAAGTTTGAATACTAGGGGAAAATTACTTTGACTATTCATAAAGATTAATTTAAAGAGCCAGGACAAAGTCCTCTCGTGAACATGCATTTCTAGCAGTGTCAGAGACAAACACATTTGATTTTATAGGAAGAGATAAGATCTAGGGAAGGATTTCATTTTTCAAAGATTATTTAGGTATCCAATCATTTCTTGGGGTGAATTAGACTTTCCAAAAGGAAATATTTCAACCAAAGGCAAATGTGTTCATTTCTTTTTACCACAATAATGTAACTAACATATCTGAAAGTGTTTCCTGGAATAAGCTGAACTCCACCATCACCTTCCCTGGGATTTATTGGGCAGGTCAATGAAGCTAAGTGGGAGTAGACTGCTGTTGGAGATGTACTAATCGTGTTCTACCACATAATAGTTCCCTAATTACTTGCTTTAATGTACCTTTAGAAATTATGCAATTTATCCCCCACCTCCTGAGTGACTTAAACATTGGAGATGTTTTTCATTCCTACACCCAAGTTGATTAGGACAAACTTCCTTTCAGGAAAGTGATGGGGCAGAGAGAGAAATACACAAATTTATACTTAAAAATCTGTTTGTCATCAAAATGATTGAGTCCTTCAGGACTGTGATGAAGTCATTTAGTCTGTAGATGTATAAGGCAACAAAAATTACAACAGCAAATTTTAGTCGGGTTTCTCCAAAACTAATTTTACACTGTTTCCATCAATTTTTTTTCTTTTGCCAATCTATACAAGGAAAATAAATAAATAAAATTATTCCACTTCAAAATACCACCTACATCTTTTCCTTTAGATTTCACTACTGTATATGTTCATCAATATTTAATTGAAATCCAAACTGGAGTGGCTTTAATAGGTATATAGGTAAACACAGCCTAATTATATGCATGTTACCAGGTTTAAAGTGAACTACATACCCTCATTTCATACAGATAGCAAACTGTATGACAGTTCCTTTTCATGGTATCCAGTAAAAAAAAACCTATGGTCTGTGCATGTTTGAGGCAACTCATTTCATTTATCTGAGCCTAAGTTGCTTAATCTATATGGGAAAGCTTATGTCAGGAAACGCAAGTAAATAAAGTGTTGAAAATGGGTATGACAGATTTGTAAACAAAGTATTTCTTACCCTTGGTAGGTTCTACTCCTTTATCAAGGCAGTCTTTTCTAGTAAAGCAATGATAACATATCAATAAAAATACAAGTAGAGCATATTGTTAATACAAGGGACATACAATGGGGAAGGAGAAAAAGGGTGGAGATATAGGTGTGTGTGTGTGTGTGTGTGTGCATGTGTGTATGTGACATGTAGTGGGGCAATGAAGAACGATTAATATCCAAAGTAATTTAAATTCAATATTGAATAAGCTTTGTATATGTGGTCCTACCATTGCCTTACTTCTCTAAAATAAAATGCAAATCTCTAAAACATTGATTTCTCTCTTATTGCTCTTTTCTAAATCAGGGTTCAATCTGATACAATTTTGTAAAGAATGAAAATGCAATCAGACACCCTGAGTAGATCAAAGAAAATGCAAACCTTTATCTTTTGTGTTTCCCTTCACAGTTTAGCAGTTCTGAAACTTATAGGCTTCAATGGCCATCTCAAGTAAAGAATACCTCAATCAAGTCCTACAATGTGTTAATGCATCTTAATAATAATAATGAAATAGCCTCCTTTAATGTAGGTGAAGGTCTTCATTTGTTATTCACTTAAGAGCTTAAAAAAGAATGCTATTTTCTCTGATTGTCAGCCCACTTTGGGAAGTGTTGAGCAGTACAATGTGCCTGATGAGAGGGTAGAAAGAATGTCTGCTTCTTAAAACCATTCTCATCTTTCATTCAGTGACTAAACAAATGTCTATGGAAAACCCAGGAAGTTCTGGGCTAAGCACTAGGATGAAAGTGTTTGAGAAAATAACATACTCTTGAGAACCTCTTGAACTAGTGGAGGAGATGACAGACATGTATCTAAATAACAACAAGACCATAAATAGGTGTGTTTATGGTGGAAAGATGGTAGCAGGTCTGGGGGCAGTTTTATATTTAAGGAAAGAATTTTAGGAAAAACTAAGCAGGCCTTAGTTGGTCTGTTCTATTTCTGGCTTTCTAGGGGAACTGAGATCCAACATTAGTTAAAAATCACACCACACTATAAATGTTGCCTTTTAAAAGATTGCATTCCAAATAAATAAAAAGGGAGTGATAAACAGAGAAGTGCACATAATTCTCCCTATTTTTTACTCTGTAAGAGGGAAGAGCACTTCCCTTCTCTCCTTTCAGGGTCTGCAGGATTCCCTAAGGTAGAAGATTGTGTCAGCTGGTGAAATTTTAGGAGAAATGGTGAATCTATCACCCCAAATTCTTACAAGAATGAACAATTGTTAAAGTATTTTTTTGAATTTTTGATCTGTAAAATAAAAACAAACAGGGGCTGACATAGACTCTAGTCAGAAGCAATGTTTTAGAGCCACGCTTTTGAGACTAAATTTGTGTATTGTCTCTTACATGTATTGGCTATATGATCCTAGGGGAATTACTTAGTTTTTTGTACCTCAGGTTTCAATTCTAAAATGGGCTAATACTGCCTTCCTCATAAGGTTAGGATGAGAAGTAAATGAGCTTATACAGGTAAAGTGGTGAGGACAGTACTTAGCATGTATTAAATGCTAAATAAATATTAGCTATTATAATCTATGTACATAAATCACCATGGGTGGGGTTGAGGTCAGAAGGAAATGAAATACTTAGATATTTATTCAAATAATGAAACATTTGAAATCTATATAGTCAAAAAAACCATATGTTTGAAGCAATACTGTTCCTATTCATTTATTTATTTAACCTTCAATTAATATTTATTAAACATCTACTACGTGGCACATGAAATATACAAATGTATATAAATAACAAAATGTGCAAAATCCTACTGTCCTAGAGCTTAAATTCAAATTCAGTAACTTTTAATTCTGATTGTGACCAACTAAAATAACTTCATATCCCATGAAAACATGAAAACCCATAGTTCAAAAAGCACTTTTCAAGTGGATAAAATATACCAATGTCATCTCAGTAAACTCAAAGACACTAAAATTACAGAAGAGAGAGAGAGTGGAAAAGCTTGCTTTTCAAATCCCATTTTATCCCCGACTTTAGGAAACTATTTCAAGAATTTGTTTTCCAATGAAATGAGCACTTACTATTAATATATGGCAAGGCTCTGTGCTAAGCATTTTTCCTACACTTATTTTCCTTTGTAACAAACCTGCAAAGAAAGAACTGCCAGCATTTTACCAATGAGAAAACCATGATAAAGGCAAGTTAAAAACTTAGTCAGGGTTGCATGGGTAGTGGAGTAGTGGAACTGGAATTCAAACTTAAGAAATCTGATTTCCAGGGCACATGGTCTTTTACCAATATCTAATATTGTCACATTTTAAAATTCAGTGCCGCAGGGTTACAGAAAAAAAAAAGAGGGGAGAAAAACCTCTTAATATTTCACTCAGAATAAAAAGGGTATTGAAATATTTTTACATTGTTAGAATGATACAACATGTTAGCACTTGTTACTTTTTGGTGCTGAGCATATGGATGCTTGTTACATGAATCTTTATAATTTTCTATATTTTATTTTTTGAAAAAAAGATAGCACACAGACACATGAGGATCAAACCATTTGTTATGCATTTACTATGTGGTAGGCATTGTTATGAGCTCACTATTTGTATTACCCCCTTTATCCTCATAAACGCCTTGTTTGACAGATGCTGTTATCAAAACAGAAATTTTAGAGATGAGGAAACTGAAGCACAGAGTGATTAAGTAACTAGAACTAGTATTCAAATCCTGGCAGGAAGGTTCCAGAGCCAGCTGGTATTCTTCTTAAATACTATCTGATATTCTCACTTGACATAAAAGCTAACATTTATGAAACAATTACAAAGTGGCAAGCAATGTTTCCCTCATGTGGCATGCAATAACTTGTTTTACAGCAACCTTCCAAAAGAGTAAGAAGTAAAAATAAAATTCTAAGCACCCCAACCAACTGAATGGACCCCCTTCTAGCCAAGGGGACCCCAGAGAAACCTTAAAACTGAGTTCCTGGTCATGATGGAACAAGAGATCGGACACACCTCATTGTCCCCCCTCCCTTGCCAACAGACATTGGACTTTCTTTCCTAAGGGCTAAACAGAAACTGACCCTTTGGAAAGACTTGCTCCACTTGCTCCACCACTGACTTCAACCAGTTGCCTGACACTGTCCCTCCTATTCTGCAATTTCAGTACAGCAACTGACCAGCATTTCTTCTTGATAAGAGACCACCAACCATGGACTAGTTCTGGCTGGTTTACAGAGGCTGCACACAGGATGCCTCTGTGTCCTCAATTTCATGTTTTGACAAATAAAATCTAAGTTTAACGCATTAAATGTTAAGTCTTCACCCCAAAGTTAACATGGGACATATGTAACATGCATTTTTACTAAGCATACATGTGCTTATCCCCTCTTCATGAATATTCATAGCTCCTCTTATGACCTTTTGAATATATGTACTTAGCTAACCTGTTCAGCATAATTTCCCATCTCACCCTTTATTCCCTCAAAGTGCCTGTGTCTGGTTTCTGCCAGAAGCTACACTGCCCAGCCTGCAGATGACCAGTCTACATACTACAATCCCTTATAAAAAATAAGCTCTCTTGTCCAAGTTTATGAACCTTGTGATTATGCAGCTGACAATAGTTACAATATCTTCACTTTAAGGATGAGAAAAGTAGGACATAGATTTAGTAAATTGATTAAAAGTTCTCACATTTAAAATGGATATCATCCACAACAATTACAGGTAACTTTGAATATTTAAAATGTGTTGAGCATAGGAATATCATTTCTTTTAAATGATTTACCTTTGCCAGACAAGTTCTAGCCGCATTTTACATAGAAGATATTTGAATCTCGAAAACCATATGTAAATCATCCAAGGTCATAAAGAAAGTAAATGTTTCATTTAATGTTTGTATTATTGTCTTGCTGACTCCAAATAGTTTGGTCATAGTTTCAACCAAAGGTATAGAGTAAGATATTTCAAGCAATTTCAGATTTATTTTCTAAAAAAACAAAGAGATGAACCCTTAAAATTGAGATTTACTAAGGATCTACATCCAGGATTATTTTGGGAAAACAACACATTGGCTTGTTTGGGCATGTTTGTATTCAACACTTTACAACACCATCCCCCTAATTCTTCAATGAAGGTGCAAAATTTGGTTCAGGGTTGAATACCATTCTTAATTTAGCCTTTTGAATATACTATGTAGGTCACCTCCTGAGTGTATAACTCTATCCATAATTTACTCACACAGTGAGATAAAAGTTCCATTATACTACAAGTCTGATTACCCAGGTTTTTCCATTAAATGAAGTTAAAAGCCCAGATTCTTTATCTAAAGACCCATCTGATGGGAATTGTCCTGACATGATACTTTCTTTTCTGGTTAGAACCGTAGAGTAAATTCTCATTACTTAGCAATTTCTTGCAAATATTGCGCAGGTTCTGCTAGTGTGAACCTTAAGTCCTCTGACAGGATCTGACAAGATAAAACAGCTATTTTCCAACTATTTCCATTTCAATCTTATATGGAAGAGATCAGAATTTTGTATAATACCTATCTGAGGCTATAAAGACCTCGGATGTCAGCTCTTCTATTTCCCTCTAGACCAATGTGATAGATAAGAATGGGTACTGTCTCCTTTGTTGTCCTTTCTGAGTAAAGTTTTAACTTGTCACTATTTGTGTTGCTGAGTACAGCAATGAATTATTCACCCAGAAATCTGAAAATGGAATTTCATTATCTGCTGTTAATGTGGGATTTTTTTTTTTTTTCATGGGTGAGTCCAGCTAGGAATTTTCTTACATTTCATCGAGAGTCATTTTAAGACAGATCAATTGGGAAAACAAAGAAAAATCTTGTTCTAATTCAATCTTCATTTCACTGATCTGTAGGTCAAACTCAGACTTTAATTTGTTTCTGAAAGAGTCATTAAGAATCAACTAAAAATAAAATCATAACCAAATGATGACTCACATTTACTTTCTCATCTTTTTTTTTTTTTTTTTTTTGAGACAGAGTCTCACTCTGTTGCCCGGGCTAGAGTGAGTGCCGTGGCGTCAGCCTAGCTCACGGCAACCTCAAACTCCTGGGCTTAAGCGATCCTACTGCCTCAGCCTCCCGAGTAGCTGGGACTACAGGCATGCGCCACCATGCCCGGCTAATTTTTTGTGTATATATATTTTAGTTGTCCATATAATTTCTATTTTTAGTAGAGATGGGGTCTCGCTCTTGCTCAGGCTGGTCTCGAACTCCTGACCTTCAGCGATCCACCCGCCTCGGCCTCCCAGAGTGCTAGGATTACAGGCGTGAGCCACTGCGCCCGGCCTACTTTCTCATCTTAAAATACATCTAAATAATGTTGGTTTGTAGGTCAAAGCTATCCTCAGCATATAAATGTCAAGTTATGGGAACATGGAGTTGGACTTCAGGACATATAAACTAATTTATGTTGTATCTAAATTCATGCATTGACTCAATGGATTATATAACCTAGTTCTTCTGCAAGGATTTACTTTAAAGCTTGTAAAAATATATTTTTATATTACTAACCATCTAATCGTAACAAAGTAGTTAACATAGTAATGATAAGGCAGTGGTAATGATGATATTTCTCCTAATAGTGATGATGATAACTTACATTTATTGAGCTTTTAGTATTTTCTAGGCTTTTACCTGAGTAAAATACCTCATTTAACACTCAGAGAAAGATATGAGATATGTAATATTATTTATTGTGATATCAATTTTATAGATGGAAAAATTGATGTTTATAGAAGTAGTCATACAACTTATCTGAGGCAGAAGTGATTCAAATCCAGCTTTGTCTAACTCAAGAGACTGATTTCTAACTCCATATTAAATTTCAGATATCTTAGAAAAATGAGAGACAAAGACACACTTACTGAATAAATGATGATACTGTTTGTGGTGCCCCTCCACCCACACAAACATTTCTTTCAATTGTCTATCTTTATAAACATGTGATCATTTTTCTCCATCCCCTAAATTTGCTCTTGCTGTACTTGTCAGTTTTCTTCTTTCTTTTCAAAAGAATACGTTCAGATGAGCCTCGTACTTCTGGCAATAACTTAATAACTGGTTCCAGACTAGCCCATTGACCATATAAAATTTTACAACTTGACAAAATATACGAAAGAGTTAAATTTAGCCAGTGGCCAACAGGCAGCACAAGGCTGTGATGACTGAGAAGGAAACCTCACAAAGGAAGCACAGTGATAACCCAAGTTTTCTGCCTGAGTTTAATTTTGTGAGCACATGTCAGAAAGCTGGAATCCAAGCATAGCTGGAGTGTTCCATTGACCTCATGAGGCAAACCAGGGAGTTTAGGCAACTGAAGCGGCCCAAATCTCCAGGATAGAACAACACAGAGAAGAAAGATGAGCAGAATGGGAGGCTTCTTAAGCTCATGGGAGGACACTCTGTTTTGTAACTGGGCTATACATGTGCAGGGCAAGACCTCCCCAGGTTTACTGGATAAAATGAAGGGTGAAGGGGTATTCTAAATAGACTCTGGCAAGTTAAGAGTAGTGCATATTGTTCACTATAGAGACAATTAAAAATAAAGGAAGTATAGCTACAAAGTCAATAAGGAATGAAATAGAATACCAAGATAGATAATAATTAACCCAGAAGAGAGCAAGAAAGCTACAAAAGAGAAATAAAACACTGAAGGAACAAATGGTAAACAAACAGTAAGATGATACACTTAAATCAACCAGATCAATAATTATATTAAATGTAAAATACTAAACAGTCCCAATTAATAGGCAGAAATTGGTAGGCTAGATAAAAACAAAGCAGATCCAACTGTATGTTCTCCATAAGAGATGAATTTTAAATATAAGACATAAATTGAAAATAAAAGACAGGAAAAAGATATAGTATGCAAAGAGTAAGCATAAAAAAAGTGGCAAGGCAGACTATATGTATTTCCTGACCAAAGTATTACAGAGAAAACGAGGACCATTACATTGCAAGATGAGCAATTTACCAGGACAGCAAAACAATTCTAAATATGTCTGGACCTAAAAATAGGTCATTAAAATGTATAATTCAAAAACTGCCAGAAGAGGGAAAATAAATATACAATTATATTAATAGTTGAAATTGTTAACATCCTCTCTCAGTCATTGAATGGACAAGTAGACAAAATACTCAATATGTGTACAGACGATCTCAACAATAAAACCAACTCACTTGACCTAATTGACATATACAAAACTCTCCATCCAACAACTATATAGAATACCTCATTTCCAAATGCATAGGAAACACTGACCAAGGTAGATCACATACTGGCCCATAAAATGAACCTCAATAAATGTCAAACGTTTGAAATCTCACAGAGTATATTCTCTTCAACACAAGAGAATTAAATTACAAAGCAACAATAATAAGATAATGAGAAAATCCCCCACATAAATGGAAATTAGATTGTTCACTTCTAAACAATCCATATGCCAATAAAGAGATTACAAGGCATATAAAACTACTTTAAGGAATGAAAATGAAAACTGTATATCAAAATTCATAGCATACAACTAAGGATGCTTAGAGGGAAATTTTATGACAAAAGATGCTCACAATGACCTTCGGAACTTTAAATGCCAATAACAGAAAATAAAAGAGTTAAAATTAATAATCTAAGTTTTTACCTCAAACACTAGAAAAGTAGAGCAAATTACCAAAAGTAAACAGAAGAAAACAAACAAAAATAACAATAGCAAAAAAATAAATCAATGAAATACAAAACAAACAGTAGGAAAAAAAGGTGAACATTAGTTCTTTGAAGAGATCAATTATATTGATACAATCCTATGAGAAGTAACAAAGACAGAAAACATAGATTAACTATATCAGAAATGAAGATGGGTATATCCCTACAGAACCTACCAATATCAATATGAAAATAAAGAAAAAATTGTGAAGAAATTTATGCCAAAAAATGGAAAAGTATGGTAAAATTCAAAACTTAATAAAGCACAATATGTCAAAATTGACTGATAAAGGATTAAAAAATCTGAATAGCCAGATATTTATTAAAGTAATGGAATTAAAAACTTATAGGAAAAGAAAAGCTTTGTAGGAGGAAGATATCAGACTCAGATGATTTCATTGATGAATTATACCAAACATTAGATGAAAAATTTGTACCAAACTTACCTAAACTACTTTAGAAAATAGAAAAGGAAACTCTTCCCAGCCAATGCTATGAGGGTAGAAGATCCCTGATATCAAAAGCCGAGGAAGCTATTTCAAAGAAAACATTATTACTATCCAGTTCTCACATGAACACAGACACAAAAATTCTTAATAGGTTATTAGAAAATCAAATCCTTTAAAATACAAAGGTTAAATGCGTCTTGATCAAAATAGATTTTCCTTAAGGAATATGTTTGGTTTAATATTTAAAAAAATCAATCAATAAAATTCACTAAATTTCAAGGTTATCCATGAGATTAAAATTTTATGATTATCTTAGCAGATGCAGAAAAAGCATTTAAAAATTCAACACCAATTTGTGATGAAAATTCTTAGCAAACTATGAATGAAAGTAAATTTCTTCAACCTGATAAAAGACATATTTGAAATAACTACATCTGACATCACACAATAATTAAAAACTAAATGCTTTCTCTTTAACATCAAGAAACTAGATAAAAATATCTACTCTCATTAATTTTATTCTATATTGTACACTAGATCATATTCAGTGCATAAGATAACAAACGAAAATAATAAAGATTAAACAACAAGTGCCAAGCTGTCTTTATTTTGAGAATACATGATATTCCACATTATGCAATCTTGAGATAGGTATAAAAATTTTTTGCTAGAACTAAGAAGTAAATTTTGCAAGTCATAAAATACAAAGCCAATATATAAAAATCAACTGTATTTCTATATACTGGCACTAAAACAATTGGAAAATGAATTTTTAAATAACATTTAACATTGCATAAAATATAAAATAATTAAAAATATAAAATAATTAATAAAAATTAAAAGCTTTTATCAAAAGCTATGCAATAAGTCTACAGTAAAAGCTGAAAAGTATAGCTGAGAATTTCCCCTCCCAAAAAACTATAGGCCTTTATACCATATTCACCATTCAAAAGATTCAATGGTTTTAAAATGTCCACTCTCTACAAATTGACCTATAAACTCAAATTGATCCCAATCAAAAACCAGGCCTTTTACTTGTAGTAATTGACAAGTTGATTTTCCAATTTATATAGAAATACAAAACACCTAGAATAGCAAAAACATATTTGAAAAAGATGACCAAAATTTGAGGATCTATGTTGTCTGATTTCAAGAGAAATTATAGAGCTACTATTATCAAGACAATAGAGTAGTGGTACAGTAAAATATAAAGTACATTGTAGTACTGGCATAAAGAAAGATCAATGGAAAAGAATTAGAGAGTCCAGAAATGACCTGCACATAGGTGGACAATTGATTTTTGACAAAGGCATCAAGATAGAATGACAATGAAATGATGATCTTTTAACACATGTTCTTGAACTACTGTACTATGTATCCACATGTAGTAATAAATAAACCTTGAGCTCTGTATTAATTTCTTAGGATTCCTGCAACTAATTACCACAAACTGATGGTTTAAAATGGCAGAAGTTTCTTCCCTCACACTTCTGGGGCCCAAAAGTCTGAAATCAAGCTGTTTTGCAGGGTTAGTTACTTCCAGAGGCTTTGAGGGAGAAGCCATTCCATGTTTCTCTCCTGCAAATCTGTGCTGCATCTGCCTGCCAACCTGGGCATTCCTTGGCTTGAGGCGGCATAATTCCAATTTCTGTCTCAGCCTTCACATGGCTTTCTCCTCTGTGTGTCTGTGTCTCAAATAACCTTCTCGTTTCTTTTGTAAGGATTTGGAGCCCACGCTAAATCAAGGATGACCTCACCTCTAAATCCTTAACTTCATTATATCTACAAGGACCCTAATTCCAAATAAAGGGAAATAAAAAACAGTATTGTAAAAGAGGTTTTCCTACTCTCACATACACAGTTCACCACTCAATATGTATGGACTTTTTCCCAACAACGACTAATTCTCCAGTGGACACTGAGTGTTCTGTACTTTAATTCAACTCCGACACTATCATTTCACAGGCACTGGGGATTAGAACTTGGACATATCTTTGGGGGCCATAATTCAACGCACTACAAACCCTATCAAACGCCAGGCACAAAGAGTAATTTGAAATGAATTGTAAAAACTACAGTAAGATATTTCACACCCAGTAGAATGGGGGAGGAGAGATTCAACTGGCTATTTTTGGTGGTGCTGTGGAGCAGAGGAACTGGAGCTCTCATACACTTCTGGGGGGATTGTAAAATGGTGCAATGACTTTGATAAACAGTTTGGCAGTCTCTTAAACATACACTGCCTATGTGTGTCACCAATTTCACACCTAAGTATTCACCCAAGAGAAATAAAAGCACATGTCCATATAAAGACTTACACCCAGATGTTCATAGCAGCTTTATTCATCATAGCTCCATACTAGAAATTTCATATTCATACTACTCAGCAATAAAAACGAATAAACAGTTGCTACACATGCATATGCATAAACCTCATATACTTTATATGAGGCTAATGGAGTTGGACACAGAGGAGTGCTCGAGATGGGGTGGGGAGAAACCCAGTATTGCAAGAGATAGGGAAAACAAACTGTTTTTCCTACTCACACACACATGACTGGCCACTCAATGTGTGTGGATTTCTCCCCACCAACAACTAATTCTCCAGTGGACACTAAGTGTCCTATATTTTAATTCAACTCTGGTACTATCATTTCAGAATTTAACTGACTTGAACTACATAGTTGGAGCCAGATCTCACAGGTTGAGGGCTCAGTGCCACAAAATTGCCTTCCACTTCAGACACCAATTGCATGTACAGTTAACCCTCATTATCGTATTCAAGGGATGTAGAAGGTTGACTTCTCTTATCTGATGGTTCCACAGGGCCAACTGCAGGACTTGAGCATCCATGGATTTTAGTATCTGCAGGGCATCTTGAAACCAATCCCCCTCAGATATAGGTAATATAGTAGGATGTCTTATTCTTCTAACTGACCGTGAGTTCCTGGGACCCCCTGCTTGGGTTCTATGAATTTGCTAGGATGCCTCACAGAAATCAGGGAAACACTTACTTACGTTTAGTTTATCAGTTTATTATAAAGGCTATTACAACAGATGCAGAGAACCAGCCAGATGAAAAAGATTCACAGACAGGTAAGAGGAAGAGGCTCAGAGATCCTAATCTATACCCTCCCCAGGTGAGCCACCCTCCAGGCACCACCACATGCTCAACAACCTGAATAGGGTTCAACCTCTCCAAACTCTGTCCTTTGGGATATTTATAGAGGTTTCGTTATATAAGTGTTGTTGATTGCATCATTGGCCATTGGTGATCCTATTCAATTAACCTTCAGCCCCTCCCTCTTCCCTGGAGGCTGAGGGTTGGGACTAAAAGTCCCAACCTAATCTTGCCGTGGTCTTTCTGTTGAGCAGTCCCCATCCTGAAACTGCCTAGGGACCAGTCATCTCATCAGCATACAAAAGATACTCTTATCCAAGGGTGTTAGGAGTTATGTGCCAGGAACCAAGGGCAGAGACCAAATATATACTTCTTATTATATCACAATATCACAGGAGTCTATACTGTGTGATTCTATTTATGTTGAGTTCTGAACAGGCATAAGTAAGCTATATTGCTGAAAACTCAATCAGTATTGTTTGGGTGGTGGTGGTAGTGTATACTGAATGAAATGTTGCCCATGGGCACTTTTCCGGAAGTTGACAATGTGCCATATGTTAGTATAGGTTACATAGGTGTACATATCTGTTAAAAATAATGGACCTGTGTGATTTTATTTTATGTAAATTATACCTCAATATATTCGACCTCAAGAAAGAACATTCAAATTTTTGTTCAGTAAGCAGTTAGCACTGTGCTAATCTCTGGGGATAGCAGTATTAGCTAAAGCTTATTGAGTCACTCATTCTGTGTTAGACCTGTGCTAAGACATTAAGCTAATTTGGTGGTTATCACTATTATTTCCATATCACAAAGAAATTGAGGCTTAGATAATGCACAGCTAGGAAAGTGTTGATAACAACTTTCAAAACTTGTCAAAAATGCTCATAACCTACGGTTGTTTTAAGGAATTCTGAAGTGAATGTGTCACCTTCTTACTACTTGATTTCTTTATGAATTAGGGTAGATCATATTGATATTGTGTTTATCTCATTTATAAAATGGGAATCATAACTTTTTTAGCAGACAGGTCTCTTCAGAATACGTTAAAAGCCCAAAATAATTTGTCAAAAATATGTAGTTTCACAATAGTTAAATATAGCAATTTTAAACTATAAACTTCAAACTACATTCAAGTAATTCAGTGAAAGGTTCTTGAATTTATTTCCTTTTCTAATGGGGAGTTATAAGAGGAAAGTTTTTTTTCACCTAAAATTTACACATGATTATATATTTTCTTGATTATTTGCAGGAAAATGTCTTTCTTAC
Organism: Eulemur rufifrons; assembly: GCF_041146395.1. Taxonomy (NCBI): domain Eukaryota; kingdom Metazoa; phylum Chordata; class Mammalia; order Primates; family Lemuridae; genus Eulemur; species Eulemur rufifrons. The sequence goes on along the minus strand of NC_090989.1, from coordinate 180,057,019 downwards.
TAAATTCTTTAATTCTCTTTAAAAATTCTCCCACTTCTTGAAATAATTTTTGTAATTAGGGCCAGAATAAAAATGTCTGAATCATTACCTGTGTTAAAGGCAAAGTTATGACCCAGCAAAATTTTAAGAAGTTAGCATGTATGGCTCAAAAATGAGAATATACACAAAAAAATAAGAATCCCCAGAATTAAACTCAAAAGAAAATTTTAAAATAATATTTATATGTAGGACATATTCTCATGTTTGAAAATAGTTCTATATGCTGACTGCCCAACAGGATAAAGAAATGTTTTCTCCATTTATTATATATGCATAGATCATACATATTATGTTTGTGCATATATGCTGTTAGAACATTTGCCTTTAAATTAAAGAAAGAAAAATATAATTTTTGACAATAAAAAATCAAAAACCTAATTGCTTAAGTTAGTAGAGATACCAAGGAATATTTATCAATAAATCTTTTCAATTTTATCTATGAGACTTTAATATATAGCTTTTATCAAGTGGGATAATGGTGTTTATTTTATTAATATGTTTTATAACAACATATAGCTTATGTATTATATATTTGAATATCTGTGAATGCATATTTGGATACATAAATTATTTTCTATATAACAAATATTTCTTAATGAACTAATTCAAGTTTATAAAACAGGAGCTGAACCAGAATCTATACAAGTAAAAATCTATTTATTTCCTGCAGCAATATTATTGAGTACCCTGTGTCATTGTTCTAATCCACATATTTTGTACATGTACATCGTCATGACAATCTCAAGAAAAAATACTTTATTTTCATAATGTGTAAAAATGTGCTGCTGTATTTATCCAAACAAGTTAATTATCAAAGGCAATTCTATATAAAAGCATGAAACCATTTAAAACTGCCATTGCACTTAAATCATATAATTTTTTTTAAAAAAAAATCAGATCTCAACTCTGTTCTGTCCCTAAAGGTAGATCGTGTGACTGCTAATACTAAGAGATGCCAAAAACTGAATAATTATTCACTTTTATTTTGCATTGATGAAAGAATTATCAAGGAGTTTAGCTTGCTTCTGAAAAAAATGTGCTGAATTCTTCCTTTAAAAAGAAAATAAAAACAGAATGCTATTTTTTCATTGCAAATGGTTAGGCTTGCCATTAGCCACTCACCTTTACTAATTTTTGGAAGAATGAAATAATGATTATAATGATTAGCATTATAAAATATTCTTTTGTTCCATCAAGAATTTTAATGGTTTGTGTAATTTTTGCTTCACACCTGGGTAGTGATAATCATGTACTATATTTTTTTACTAATAAAATACATCATTTATCCGTGAGCAAAAAGGAAATTATGTCACTATAAAATTCTTAAAAATCAAGTTGAAATGGAATGGCTTCTTTTGACAGGCAATCTTGAATAGGATTCTTCTAAATGTGCCCTTTGAAAAACATGTCCTGCTGGTGCTTACAACTTTTTTTTGATCTGTGAGGTCTTTCTTTTAATGCACGTAACAGCAAGTAAGATCACACACATGTTGCTTTTTCCTACCTCCTTTTTGTAAATTTAACTCCACAAACCGATTAACATCTGTGTCTGACTTGAAGTTATTTGTGGGGGACAGGGAAGGGGAGTACCATAAAGCACCTGGCTAGTTGCCAATTTAAAATTATGATAAAAAATAATCAGTTTGGGTGAATATAGGAACAATGGAAAAGGCAGGAATAAAGTATGCACAGTAATGCTCAGATTTGAAGTGCCCCAATCTACACATCTCCAATTTCAAAATGGTATCAAGAGTGTGAGTCATTTGTACGGACATCAGTTAAAGAGAAGAATCATTTACATTAACATTGTCTTACAGGTTACAAACTATTGTATGTTCCCTTACATCTGGAAGGCGTGACAATCCTTGGAAATTCCATGTCACTGCTGAGGCACTGTGGACCCAGAAATTACATAACTATTTAATAATTTTATTAGATGACTTGATTTGATCATTCTTTTATGCAAGGGCTCACCTTGCTATGCTGCATTCTTGCTATTCTACCCACTGCTTTTAATAAAGAAGGGGGAAAATACAGAGAATATATTCAGACGATCTTGTTTTATAGATGAAGGAACAGACATCCAATTTTTACAAGATGAAACATACATCTATATACCCCTTTTATGAAGTCCCTCAGATATTTTCTTATTTCAGAATTAGTGTTATAATTGTGCATTGGTGAAAAGATTTGAGATGTTCAGTCATCTTCCACAAAATCTATTTTTGACGATGCTTTTGCCAATGTTATGAAATTACAAAATACAATAACACTCTATAAAAAATGATTTTAATATGTTATCATTTCAGTGTTAGTAATTTCTTTATCTTGGACTTTTATCCCCCAAGCTGTAGGCTTGAAGAATTTCCTTGAAATGCTATTAAAAAAAAATTATAGAAATCACTAGTGTCATCTGTTGGTGAAACTGAAAAATACAAGATATCTTAGAATTGCATTTCTTTAAAAAAAAAAAAAACCTGTTTATCATTCTAAAATCCATTTAAAAAGCATCTGTGTTATTTCGAGACTAATAGGACTGTTTTGTGCCTCATTTTATCACATTGTCTCACGAAAAAACAGTGCCCTTTTGATCATGGTGGAGGAATGACAACACTGTATTGTAAACTAAGTTAAAATACGAGGCTGTTTTAGATGAGAAGATGTGTATTTATGTAGTAAATAGGGATGCCATTGAAGAAGGAAATAATAGTAACACCTCTGTCCTAGTCCGTTCCTGCTGCTATGACAAAATACCTGAGGCAGGGTAATTTATAAACAATAGAAATTTGTTTCTCACAGTTATGGAGGCTGGGAAGTCCAAGATCAAGGTGCCAGTACATCTGGTGTCTAGTGAAGGTTCACTCTCTGTGTCCAAGATGGCGCCTTGTTGCTCCATGTTCACATGGTGGAAGATGGAAGGGCAAAGGGGATGAACAATGCATGGTCATATGACAGAAGAGATGGAAAGTCCAGGCTTTCTGACACCTCTTTTAGAAGGGAATCTATCACTTTCATGAAGGTGGAGCCCTCATGGCCCCAAGGGCCCCACCTCTTAACATTGTCATCTTGGAGGTTAAGCTCCAACATATGAATTTTGGAGGGATACATACATTCTAACCAAGCAATTTTCCTCCTTTTTCTATTAGTAACTGTATTAATTCAGAAGGGCTGCTTTGAACTTTGACCAGAATACCAGAACATTATGTTTAGAGTATGGGAGGAGGCAAGAAGCATATTCAAGTTTTTTTTCCATTGAGTATTAATCGTCAATATCCTAAACTGTCTTCATTGTTTCACTCCCTTATTCTAAAAACTCATAAATGAATGAAATGGCAGTGATTTAAAAAATTTAAAAAGCAAGTGAGTTCTGGGAAAAAAAAAAAAAAAGCCAATGCTTCCTACAGCTTCAAAAAGAGCTAGCCCAGGAATGGGAGAGGAGATCCAACCAGACCTGGCTCCTTCTAAGGTGCCCAGGGCCACTCAAATGGATCTCCAATTGTCAATTACTAGAGATTTTGTTCAAAATGCAGAATCTCGAGCCCTGCAGAGACTTAAGAATCAGAGTCTACATTTTAATAAGATCTTCAGGTAACTTTACAACATCAATGTTTTGAAGACATGGATCACTTCACTTACCTTATTTAAGTCTCACAATGCTTTGAGGAACATACTTTTATCCCCATTTTACAGATTAAGGAATAGATTTCCATAGAATTTTTTTTTCACTTTTTTATGTGTCCCAAATATAGCAAGAAATTTCCCAGCAAAGTTATATTAGTGTTTTTATCAGAAATGACATTTTCTAGAGCTTTTTGCTTTACTAAATCAGTCTCTTCACTTCTTCATTCTGTTTTTAATCACTTATGTGTAAACATTTTTATTCTCTTGCTGGACAGAATATCACTGTTTTATGCATTGTAGATTCATGTTTGTCATGTCAAAAATGTTTAGCAATTTGAGAGTATGCATGTGTGTAATTGTATCAATATTCTTTGTAGCTTTGGGCAAATTTCTCAACTTCTTTTCATTTCAGAGTCATTATCCATAAATAATAATCTGGTAGTAGAATAGTGACTGTCAGCTTTAAAGGACCTACAGCCTTTTTGAGAACAAATACTTCATAATGCCACTTTTATTATGTTGAAATTAAATTCCCAGCCACTTTGTCTAGCTCTACACATAATCTAGGAAACTGGAGAATTGATATAAGGCTTTAATATAATGGAAAAATAAAAGGAAATCAATTAAGATAATATATTTTTCATGGTGTAATTGCTTTAGTATTACTTCACTAGAAGATAAAATACAATGGTCACCTGTTTGCATCTATTTCTGCAGAATTATCATGAATTTGGTAGCCACAAATGCAGAATGATATAAGTGCTTGTATTGGCTGTTCATATGCCACAAACAGCAGATAACCCTTGATGTAATTTTGTGTTAAAAGAGACATCATCTGGCCGGGCACGGTGGCTCACGCCTGTAATCCTAGCACTCTGGGAGGCCAAGGCGAGTGGATCGCTCAAGGTCAGGAGTTCGAGACCAGCCTGAGCAAGAGCGAGACCCCGTCTCTACTAAAAAATAGAAAGAAATTATATGGACAACTAAAATATATATATAGAAAAATTAGCCGGGCATAGTGGCGCATGCCTGTAGTCCCAGCTACTCGGGAGGCTGAGGCAGTAGGATCACTTAAGCCGAGGAGTCTGAGGTTGCTGTGAGCTAAGCTGACGCCACGGCACTCACTCTAGCCTGGGCAACAAAGTGAGACTCTGTCTCAAAAAAAAAAAAAAAAAAGAAACATCATCCTTTGATTTATCGAGTTCATACAATTTGACCAATCTGGAAAAAATACCTGCTGACTTGACTGGACTAAACTTTAGTCAGGCTTCCCCCACCCCATAGACGCTGGACCTTGACTCTCCCTTGACTTTACTGGAGCATCTGAACTTGGAACAGCCGGTCCCTAAAGGCCCCTAAAAAGAGCCCACTGACTTCCAGGAAAAACATGCCCCGATCAACTGTTCTACCACACCACTTGCTCTGCCTACTCCTCGCAGCCAGCTCTCTCTAGCTTTATTGCCTCCTTCCTATTGAAAAAGCTTGCTCTTTGAGATGCTAGCAGATCTTATGGGCAGAGTATTCTCTCTATTGAAGTAGTTCTTTTCCTCCCATTGCAATGGTGTTTCTGAATCAAATCTCTCCTTACCTCAGTCTGTATTTCTTTTCTTTTCTTTTTTTTTTTTTTTTGTTTAACATACTTCTAGAAGCTCAGAAGGGTATATTGCTGGCAAAGACAATTATCTTTGGAAGGACTTCACACTGTGGTCATCTTTCAGTGGCCCCTTTTGATATTGTTGAGGACAACCTTCATAACTGAATTGTAATAAATTTACAGAAAAAAAGGAGTCAAACATAATAAGCCACAGTCCCTATTTAAGAGCTTAGTACCTAGGGCTATAGTCTAGTTGGCAGGATTGAGTGCAAAATACTTTGTTTTTAAAAGTAAAATAGAATTATATTATATATAAGGCTCAGGTGATTGTGAACAGATTTTTGAAAGTTATGTGAGACATGAAAACTTTCTTCACTGTGTAAAGCTTTCCCACTTATTGAGATATGTATAACAACCCTAGCCTCTGGCCACCAAATGCCATTGGTGTTCCCATTTGTTATAATAACCAGTACATACCCATTTTCCATATGCTACCTAGACAATAATACTGCCTCCAGTGAAAAGCTCTTCACAAAAAGACATCAAGCCCTTGTTGCTTAAAAAAAATCCAAGAACCAGGTATAAAGGTGGTCTATTTACAAAATTTCATGTCTTTAATTAGTTTGAACTAACAAATCCCAGAAATATAGGGATATATGCATGCATCTATGCATGTCCATATGTATATTTTTACCTCACTTCATTCCAAAAAAATTTTTTAAAACCCACTATTTTATTTGTTTATCTTTCAATATATTTCCAAGGCTGGTAGATAACCAGCCTTGTGGTCAATACAACCACCTTTGTAAAATAGGAGATTTAATCCTTATAAAGGTTGTGTATGTCTAATATATTTAGATTTACATAATTCTATGTGTGTTATGGGAGCATATTATTTAGGGAAGTTCTAGTAATTAAACCTATTGGAAAATTGTTTGATTTTTTCCCCATTTAGTCAGTCAATAAATAATTAGATACTTATTCAGAGGATATAGTGCTACAAAGCTAGGAAACACTCATGAAGCCTACATTTTATTGGAGGGTGAAAGAAAAATAAAGGCACAAAGGTTAAAAAAATATAAACCATCAAACAAATGCATAAAAGAATAATAAATGTTAGAGAGAGAATTGAAATTGAACCATGATGGAAAACAATCGGGTCACTATGTCAGACTAGGTGGTGAGAAGAATCATTTCTAATGACATAACATGTGAGATGACATCTGAATGTTAGGAAAGAAATAGGTGTGTGGCGGCCATGAAGAAATGCTATCTGGCATTGGGAACAGCTTGTTTAATTGCCTTGGTATCAAGCAGGCATGAAGGACATAAAGAAGCACAGTGTGAATAGAACTCTGTGGGCAAGGAGGGGAGTTTACAAGAAGCAGTCAGAGAAGTGGGCAGGTTCGAGACTGTAGTTTACTTAAAAAATCGTATGTTTGTAGTAAATTAGCATGCTATGTTTTTCAAGAAAGTTCTGAAGAGAAGTGGTCTAGATCCACTACCTGTACATACATCTATCCACCCACCCATCCATCCACCCACCCATCCATCCATCCATCTATACACCCATCTTATCCATCCATCCACCCATCCATCCATCCACCCATCCACCCATCCACCCATCCATCCATCCACCTATCCATCCATCCACCCATCCATCCATCCATCCACCCATCCATCCACCCACCCATCCATCTACCCACCCACCCATCCATCCATCCATCCATCTATCCACCCATCCCATCCATCCATCCATCCACCCATCCATCCATCCACCCATCCATCCACCCACCCATCCATCCATCCATCCACCCATCTCATCCATCCCTCCACCCATCCATCCACCCATCCATCCATCCATCCACCCATCCACCCATCCCACCCATCCATCCCATCCATCCATTCGTCTATTCATGTATCCTTTCAGTCATCCATCCATTCATCTTTGCATCCATCTATTTGATCACAAACATTTATTTATCACATACTGTGTTCTTTTCTTTTTTAATCATGATTATAGTGTTAAATAAATTCCCTGTTATTGATGATAAGGAGCTCATAGTCTGATGGCAAACAGTTTATTTTATAGTGAATAGAGAGCCAGGTCCCCCTACCCCCCACCAGCCCCTTTCTTTCACCTTGTTGGTCTGAGTTCTGATGCACAATCTGCTGAGAATTTCACCCAGTTGAGTTGTCAGTCTCCTTGCAGTCACAAAGTAATGACTCTCTGTGGTGTCTGACAACAATCAAGCCCCTTATCTTCAGATAACTCACAAGATAAAGCCTGTGACTGCTGCATCAAACCAGACTAATGTGCCTCTCTTCCTTTATGAGAATGCATGTCTTTGGTTATAGCTTTAGACGGATACACGGGTGGTGACGATAAATAGATGTATTACATTGTCTGCCTAAGCGTACAGATACACAAATAGATAAATTCAGTAGGGGAGAAAGGCAGGCCTTGGAATATCAGCACCTCATCCCTGGGAACGTTGATTGCTAGTGCCTCTGCAGAGGGAGCCTATTTACTTGTAACAAGGACCATGCCAGACTGATTTGACAACTTCTGAAGTAAATATTTTTAAAACTATAATGGAAGAAGAAATTACTTAACCTCAAGTCCTTGTAAACCAAAGGAAGCTTGTCATATGACATTTTCCCCTCAGTAACTTTATGTTGTCGTCCCCCTAAAGGCATAACTATTAACTGGACATGATGGCTGTGTTATTTAGATTTGATTTTGGGGAAGAAAATGTAGGGGAAAAAAACTACACAGCATGCTCATTAAAAGTTAGATTTTCCTGTTTCCTGGATGGAATTTCTGGCTTATCTGACCTCTGTTTCTTTCTATATTTATCAGAAAGGGGGTGAGTACTTAGCACGTTATCTTTACTAGGATGATCCTGCCATAGAGAAAAAGTTAAAATGTTTTTAACAGAGATTTAGAGAAGAGATTCACTAAAGATATACTACAGTGAAAATATAGAAATTCCTCACCCTATTCTCAACCTTCTTCCTGTAAAAAAAGAACAATCCCCTTTAATTTTCACCTCTAAAACCTGCCACTGTGTTATTAAATCCAGTTGGAATGACATAGGTGACTTTCCCTGCTTAGGGTCAGTTCAGAAATACTGGCATCTAAGTAATAATACAATTCAGGCTTCCTGTACATAAAAACAAAACAGTTAGGATTTGACCTTTCCCTCCTATAGTGTCCCTGAGACAAATCTTTGAGTGGGGTGTGGGGAGAACTCAAGCTACTGTTAAAAGCATGTTTCCATTTTGGCAAACATGAGAGTTTAGCAGCCTAGGGGTAGAGTTAAATAGGTGCTTGTTCGAAGTCAGACAAAGAAACTATTCCCTGAATCTGGTCAAAGTGGACATCCTATATACTGCAGAAATATTTTGGGATTGGCCAGGTATGTTCCTCTTTCTCAGAGAATTGCAACCTCTACCCAGATGTCCTGAGCAGCCATCAACTTACTAGGGGACCCAGGGCCCTTGGCTGCAGTTGATTAGATCACATATCCAATCTCTCTCTCTGAGGGATTTTGAACTGGATCAAATTAACGTTAGTCTAAGCTGGTGATTTAAAAGGGGTACAAACACAATCAGATGCGGTGTGATGGCCATGGATATGGAAACACAGAGTTATGCAGAAAAAAATAATAATAAAGTTTACATTGAGAGCTGCAAAGATCTCTCTACTCCTTGCCCTTGACTCCACCCAATTTCCTTTATTAGCCTAACTGATTTTGAAAGGTTTTTATCTTTTGAAACGAAAACATTTTACCTAAAAAAGCTACTC